>NC_136001.1:12337500-12637500 GCF_048128805.1 Centroberyx gerrardi
TTCTTTCAAACTCTGTGCTTATACAATATAGTATAATACCAAAACCAACAACAATAACCTGTGGTCTGCCAGGCCATCCTTGTAAATAATATTTTTTTTTCTCAAGCAACCTGTGTAGTTAAATAAAGCTTAGGAAAAAGTGACTGTGGGGAACGAGTTCACATCTGAACTCGGGGGACACTGATCAAACGCAATCTGCCCCCTCCACCCCAGGATCATCCACGCGTGACTTATGTTTCCTCCTCCGTTACTCTCATTCCCAGCCGTGTCTAAAGATGTCCAACATTTGTGATAAACAGTGTGCGCGTCTGGCCTGAGTGGCCGAATTGGCTCCTCCAAATGGGTTTTACAGGAGATCAGTCGGAGGCCAGGTTCCAAATCCCCAAAAGCAGGAGGAAGCCACTGATGCGCCTTGTCTCTCATGGGGGTCTGGTCCTTGAGCAACCATAGGGTTTTGAAAGGGCCCCTTCAGATGCCCTAAAGAGGGGTCTAGCAATAGTGGTCGTAACGGAAGGCACAGTTGACAAGTTGAGTCTAATCCATTATTTATAGAGCAGCTGTGAAGAGGCTCCTATTTGCCTAACAATCAGCAGAAAAACAGAGGGCGGCTTTGTTTACTGTGAAATCAGTTCAGTGCAAGATGCAAACATTAGTTGGTTAAAAAAAAAAAAAACGGTGCAAAACTTTCCATGAACGCTCTTAAAAATACCAATCAGCCCTGCCATGAAAAGTTCAGAGCAGTAATCAAAGCAGAGTGTGATCCTTGTGTAATATGGTAAGCAGATTTTGCTTCCATATGTTCCTATTTGATCCAGATGTGCGAGGCTGGTAGTGACATAAATGTGAACACACTGAAACCTTTATCAACAAGAAAAATCTCAGCCACTATTTAATTTATGAGGAGAGGACAAAAACGGCTCAGAACACAGTCTATCCAGTGACCTTGTGTAAACTTGTAGTGTTGGGGAGAGAACACACAAACCCATGCAAACACACACACACACACACACACACAGCCAGACACTCACACTTTACTTTCTCACCACCTGGATTAGTTTATGCAGTCTCACCTCTGCTCAAATCTCTTCTTGAAACATTAGCACTATTCACTCGCACACCCTCATAGCGCCTATCACACCAATGCACCCAGTAACTCTATCTTCACAAAGTACAGGTGTTGACAATCATGCCAGTTCCAAAAAAAAAGAAAAAAAAGATGCAATTTCAGGCCATGAGCACCAATTTACCATTTGGAGAAAATACAAACATCTGCACTAACGCTAAAGACATGGGCGTAGGAAGCACGGGGGACAGGGGGGACATGTCCCCTCCAATATTGAAGTTGAATGAAGTATCTCCATATGAAAAAAGTGCGCCACAAGAAATAGACTTGATAGGGCTTCATATCGGTGAGGAGCAGACAGCAGCCAAGGCAGCGCTCCAAACTACAGCCAAAATCAAAGCTGCATAGATCATGTGAAGAGGTGTCACTCTGG
Source organism: Centroberyx gerrardi (assembly GCF_048128805.1). NCBI lineage: Eukaryota > Metazoa > Chordata > Actinopteri > Beryciformes > Berycidae > Centroberyx > Centroberyx gerrardi. Next base: position 12,338,997 of record NC_136001.1, read on the forward strand.
CCCTAAATTAAATATCTTGTAATTACATTACATTACATTACATCATTTAGCAGACGCTTTTGTCCAAAGCGACTTACAATAGTACATTTTGTCAACAGTAGTGAAATTACGTGTTCTGTTCTGCAATATTAAAATCATTCCACTGACGTTTTGGCCCGCAAAGGCAGATTGTAGAAATATAATGGCTTACATTCTGATGCAGGCCTTTGTGGGCAAAACAACAATGGAATGATATTAACTGTGTAGAAAAAAATAAATACATTTATATTGTCAGCAGAGTGATGCCTCTTCACTTGATCTGATGGAGCAGAGCAGTCAGCGAGCACAGGGCCGTTAAAGTGTCAATCATAATGAAGAAATTCATGGTAATCAAACGGCAAGATGTCCAATCAACACTACTGGTCAGGTGCCGATAGAGAGAGAAAAGAAAAAAGAGGATGTGCAGCAAATGAAAGGTATGATATTGCGCCAAGGAGGAATAAATGTGTAAAAAGTTATATAAAGCTAGTTTTCATGACTGTCAACAACAAAAGGTCAATAGCTTTGTTGCCACTGCTTCCAAAAAGCAGACATCTGTCCGTCAGTTATGTAAAGACAATACTTTGTCTATTTGCCTCAGTGTCCTGTATGCTTGTAAGTATGTCATCTTTCTCTGATATTATTACAGCACTATATTTTCATCTGTGCTGATTTTTAAAATGGCAAGGTAGGTTAGGCCTAGTTGTTTTGCAGCTAAACTTAAACTTAATTCTTCACCATATTGGATGGCTTGCATCTTGTCTGAAACGTTTCTTTGCATGGCTCATTATCCTGCCGTAATGGAACAGGTACTGTGCTGACTTTTTGTATGTAGCCTACTTTATAATTAACATCTTTTCAAGCTAAAGCCAGTCAGTGTTGTAGCAGGGCTTGGAGAAAAAACACACTTAGCTCTTAAAAAGGACCAGTGCACCGCAAAAAATAAATGACTAGAAACCAGATAATATCAGTGCAGTTAGTTGGAAGGAAAATACAACTACATAAAACACTGTAATTCGAAGACGGAAATTATTATTATTGTTATTGTATTATTATTAATGAGAAACAGGCGAAACTAGATAGATTTGCTGAAAGCCTGCTGTAACCAACACATAAAGTCTGATCTGTCACTTAGCACCTGAGTCATTCTTTCTTTATTTTCAGATAGCCTTTTTAAAAGTTACTAGAAATGAGTATTGCAGAGCATGCCCCCAGACCCCAGTAGTCAAATCTGTCCCCCCCAGTGGCCAACTGCTTCCTACGCCCATGGCTAAAGAGGAATGTGATTGTTAATGAATGAAGGAATGAACAGAATTGTTGTTAGCTAGATGTTTTATATTACTAATTAATGATGAAAGAACAAAAATCTCTCCACTCCAGCATTACATGGAGTTCGAAAGTTCACCAGCACTGGCAAAACCAGCTCTAATATTACCTCAATTAGTACCTTAGTAATTCAAAATCCTTGGAAAGGTTTTGATCCATGAAATTAATCGCTCAGAGAAGGTGATCTCATAAACATCTGCTGTTGACATAGCTGTTGCAATAATTATGACTGCAGACCAGAACCCAAACCCGAAAAGTTCCTCAACTGTCAGAAAAAAAAAACTTTTTGAGATAAGTATGCTCGTGGGAAATTGTAAAGGGAGGGAAAACATTCTGCTATTTGAGTATTTTTTTTTATTTGTATGACACTATAAAATCAATCAGCAAACAGTTCATGAGTATCGCTCTGCTGCAGCAGTATAATCTGATATAGGCCGTCTGTACAGCATCTGCGGCCAGAAGAGTCATCAGTGGAATGCCTGTAATTGTTGTTGTCCCAAGCAATAACATACAGTGATTAAAAAATAAAAAAAAAATGAGACAGAAGAGAAACAAATCACAAATCAAATTTGTGCTGTTGAGATAGCAAACACCAGGGGATTCATAAAAACATTTCACCCCAAAACAAATTAATGAAAGAAACAAACCAAAACCAAAACAAACAAACAATTTCAAGATGACAAGCAAAGACGCAAATTAATTGGATAACAGACTCTAAATAACATGTTTGTAGTCCAACAGTCCAAAATGAAATGCATGCATAAATAAAAAGTCAAAATCAATTGCAGATAATGATCAGCTGCAGACTACTACTGCTTCTAATACTATTATATAACAGTAGCAGCTGTACTAGTAGTAGTACTAGTTGTAGTAGTATTGATTTCTGTCATGCAAGTTTTTTTTCTGTAATTCATCATCCTATTTCAATTCTAAATGTATGAATATATTACACAGATGTGAATTAGAACACCTCAACATAACCCAGTGAATTATGGTTGATTGCTAGTGGCTCATATGAGCAGGCACTAGGACCTGCAGCGTTCCCCAGCTGGATGGAGCAATAGCCTCTGGGACTCTTCTCACTTACTTTCAGAACAATCAATTTTCAAACAAGTGCAACACTCAGAAAGGACTGTTTGGGATAATTGACAAGGAATTGTTTCTTCTTGACTTCCCCTTCCTGGCATCTTGTGGAACTGGACGTAAACTGGAATATATTTCAGTATTCCTTGGGAGTCTTGTCCGCGTGGAGAGAAGAGAGAGCTGTTGCAGAGGTAGAAGACTATTTTACCTTCACCTACTCTGCTTGAGCAATGCTGTGGGTCTACAGTAACTTACTGTAAACAGCAAAGCAGCAGAATAACAGGTTTTGCATGATATTAAAACACTTTACAGGCAAACAAATTGAAGTATTCCAGAATTATGATTAGTTTCAGATGTGCAATTTTCTGTTAAAAGTCTTTCTCATGATCAACTTTAACATGAAGCATTTGCACATATTTAGTGTATATTTTCCAGTTTCAATATTTCATGATACTTTTCAGGAATGCAATGAAAATGTCTCATATATTTAACTGCTAGTGAGGGTTTGGGGTTGTAGAGGAGGTGGAAGATCAGGCTGCAGTGGGAACTGATCATCTCCTCCATCCCCTCAGAGACTGTTGAAGCTTAGCCTCAGGCTCATCAGGTTACAATAGCACCTATCAGACCTGCGCTAGTCTCCTTGAGCTAGGTAATATTCTCAAAGCATTCCTTCAGACTTTTCTTATTTGCATGGCGTGTTGGTTTGGAAACAAGGAGCTTTATTCCAAAATGAGATATCCACCATGTGAAAACACATGACACAGAGAGGCTACTCTTACACAATCATTAATAGCACAAAACAAATAAATGATTGCATTGCAAATGATAGCAGATAATAACACTCTTACAGATGTATTTGACTCTATATTTTAAAGACAATTTCCCCCCAAAATGAATATGTGGCATTTTGGAATAGAACTTAAAATAGAACTCCATGTATGCATTTGATATATTTTACCCACATTTGATATAGATATTATATTTTCTCTAATTCACCCTCAGGAGAACACACGCATGGTCTAGAATTGCTAGACCCACATTTCAAGGCCTTCACTACCTGAGAGGAGGGTCAGAGTTTGTCATCTAATCCTCTGAGGCATCCACTAGCTGACAACCATTTATCCAAACTATTCTCTGCAGTTCCCCCTGCACCCTAAACTAAAGCCCTTCATTGCAAATCAAAAAGCAGTCAAAGCAAGGTTTGATAACATGCAAATTCATGTGTAATGACTTATTGAAGTTCTAAATGTTTGAGCCCTGAAGATGAACTTTTTTGTGTGCATTACCTATGTGTTTGACTACATGTTTGACTTTCACAACTCTTTCCACGTGGCTCTTCCTAAACCCACCTGTGCATACACGCATGCTTATAAGTGTGTTGATTTTCCTATCACTCACTGATCACCTCTTCCTTGACTTGACCACATGTCTGAAACTCTCACACTAAGGTATTAACCGAGGTGTTAGGCCTTTGGAAGGTGTTTTAACTTGGCTAGTCCCCACCTGGCGTGTCTTTCTGAATCTTCCATTGTGAAAAGCTTGGAAAACAGGTCTCAAGAGATAGATAATCCCCTCATACTCTGTGAAGCAGCTTCACAGAGCAAGCTAAAGCCCCCAGACCTTCCTCTGCTTGATCCAGGGATAACAGGAGAGCAGCCCAGTAAAAATAAACATGCATTTCAATCCCTGAACTACTATTACTCTACATCAGACTAAATTATCTGCCGAGTCAACTGTAGTCTTACTATTCCTTGAGTTGCTTTCCTGAGTTGGCACAGTGAAAATGTGCATTATGCTTAAATATTGAGACATTTGTGACTACTTAGTGTAATTTGTCTGTCTGGTATGCGTTGATACATCAGTAGAGCTTTTCTCTATCCCAGCTGTTTGCCCTCCATGCCAAACAATCTGTTCCACAGGTGGAGGAACAGTGTCTGGCAGACTGGACTCTCAGACAGGCTATGGATGCACATGGGCCATCTGGGTACAAGCGGGGTATGACTCACCCGAGATGCTACCACTCTCTCTCTCTCTCTCTCTCTCTCGATGCCTCTTACCATTTCACAGTGAGTTGACAGCTGAGATAGCCAAATATGTAGAAGTTCACATGGCTAACATCAGGACATGTTACCAAAAACACAAAATAGTTGAAGTAGATGTTCAGGATGTGGTTCACCAGTGGCCTAAAGCTGTATGTTTTTGGATGGGAATCTACAAGTGTATTCTTTTTTTGGATTAGCCCCTCCTTTCTGTATGCATTCATTCTGTATGGCTAAAACAAGTATGACAGCCCAAGGATGCAATATACTGTTCTGTATGGCTGCTGTTACCACAACCCTCTACCCTATGTATCTTACAACACACACACACACACACACACACACACACACACACACACACACACAAATCTAAATCAAAACAAAGACAGAGCCTGCCTCCACTCCTCACCTCCAGCAATATGAATGTTTATTCTTGTTTTTGACCTTGCTCTGTCAAAGGCAATTTGGGAGGTATGCTGGGATTTTGGGAGGCATACCTTAAGATTGGCTGCTAAGACTGAGTGGTTATAAGGGGGGGGGGGGGGGGCTCCAGCTAAAGGGGAGGAGCTTTTTTACAACCCAGAAAAGTAATGCAACCACAAACCAAATGGGGAATGAAGAGATTAGAAGTTCATCCTTCCACCATACTGAGAGGATTGCAGGTTAGATTCAAGTGAAAATCTTAGCCTAACTGAAATTACCATACAAGTTATGTTATTTTATTTTTTTTATTTTTATTTTTTTCAAAACAGAAGCTCATCATAACAGCAGCCTCATCTAAAACTATGTACACCCTACTGAAAACCCAATGCTGTGCAGGGTCAGAGAGAACGTTGGCTATCAACTCAAGTTTATTTTACTTGCAGAGGGGCAAATGCCTCTGATGTTACACATGACTAGATTTATGTAGGCTATTTAAAGTTTGGATCTAATTTCAATATTTAGCGGAACTGAAGACAGTTGTATAAATATAGTGCCAACAGGATAGTGTAAATCTGAATATTTGTGGGGATGAGCAGTCCAAAGATGCGACAGGCCTGTGCTTGTGATTGAGCTCTATCGCCGCTCTCCAGTGAAGTGCCCCTGCAGGCCAAAGCACCGCAGTTCAGTCAGAGTTACTGTAGGGCCACACACAGTCAGTATGTGAACAGTGACTCACTCTCCTCATCCAACAAGCCAACTATAACTCAACCTTGTAATCCAGCCAGCCAACTGTAACTTCAACTCTTCCTGCCACAGCCAATTCAAATTAGTGCCGTGATGAGAGAGAGAACTAGCTTTGGATGGTTAATTTTTTTAGATATGGATATTTTTACATTCAAATAAAATTTTCAACCCAAAACTGACACAGACATTAATGTGCTTACAATAACCAAATTTGTATTACACATTACATCTGGCTGGTAACTCATCATTACAGGTAGACCATTAATTATCCAGCTAGAGGGCAACAGCCCCTGCAGGGGGCAGTATACTAACAATGAAGTTAAACTTGCCTGAAATAGAAACGGTAAAAGACAGTGCCATACACATTCTTGCATTGCTACTTTGTATTGAATGTTTATATACACTTCACGCCAGTGGAGGTGCATGAATATTAAAGAGGTAACCATAAATAGAGAAAGCAGTGACAAAAACGCAGAGAACAACAACAACATGGCTGTGGTGAAAGAGCAACAAAGGTGGCTGAGGGAATATGAGCATTTAGAAACCATTTCATTGGTCATAAAGGTGCAGATATTCTCTAACAAGCCCAGGAAGCTGAGCCTCGAAAAGATGTATTTTGAAAGAGTTCACTACAAGATGTTAGCACGAATATGCAAACAAAAGCAGTGAACCGGAAAAGGAAATGGAGACGCTTTTCCACAAGGTAACAAAACCAATCACGTTTAGACCAATTGCAGATAGACGCATACTGGAGGCTGCAAAGAATTCAAATATTTCGGCTAGCAAGCCTGGGCACACTGCAGAGTTCAATGTGACACTTTCTGCAAATGCGTCCTTTTGTCTGTACGAACCTTCCGTTATTCGTTTCTACAGCAAGTATACCATGGCTACTCTTTGCCCCATGGCCCCACTGAGCATGCTGGTTTTTTGTTTGGTGGCTCTCTGTTAAACAGTTCTGAGGAACTTTGGGTGAATGGACAAAATCAATGTTGTGTCTATGCTTTAGCTCTCATATAGTCCAGGATTTTTTTTAGCTATGTACTGTAGGCTATAGCCCAGTTTTAGATCAAACGGTAAATACATTATAACATATTTAAACATTGCATAAACAGCTGTAAATATAAAACATATGCACCAGAGAAGTCCATATGTACAAGGTAATGCTTTATTTTTGTCATATACCCCATATGACAGTCAATGTAAAATTACTCAGTGGGAATCAGGGTCCCTGTGCAGAGTACTGGTACTGCATGTCCTCATAACCGTCCCACCTCATAACTGTCTCTGAAATGGCACAGGGGCCACTGACATGTTCTACAACCAAGGTTCTAGATACCATACCATGAATTATGTTTTCAGACTGACATAGCAGTCATAAACCAACATGCAATCTTAAGGCCCTGACGCACCAGGCCGACGGTCGGCCGTCGGGCAATGTCGGGCCGTCGGTAAGCATCGGTGTCCCTAGTTTTTGCGGTGTGTCCCGCACCGTCGGCACTAGTCGGACCCTGTCGGCGTCTTTTCGGCCGATTGAGCATGTTGAATCGGCGTCGGAGCCGGCGGTGAGAGAGATCACTCTGATTGGTAGTTCATGCTTTGCCTCTGGATGATTGGACTGATAAATTCCTTCAACATGTGGAACTGAACAGGAAAGAGCCGAGCGAAATTTTTTAAATTGGAGGTTTCATTTATCTCCAGCTCTCGACACAGGTTGGGGAAAGCCCCTTGAGCCTGTCGCTGGAGTAACGTTATTCATGATTTCACCCATTTAGTGCGGTTTCTCCTTATTTTTCGCCTCTGCCTCTTCCTTTCTTCTTCCACAACCAAAAGACCAAGGGCTGACAACGCCAGTGCCATTTGCAACTTCTTATCAGACATAAGGTATGGAGAGTTATTTCCCCTCACGCAGGCGCAGAACGTACGTGCTAGTTGGCCGTCGGGTGTAGTCTTTGCGGTGTGTTCAAGCGCAACTTTTTGGACCAGACGCAGGCGACGTGAGGCAACGCAACAGTCGGCCTTCGTCGCCACTGGTTCTTTGAAGTCGGTTTGGTGTGTCAGGGCCTTAAGACTCTTTGAACTGGCCCTTTGTCTACTGCTGAGACACATAAACACAGACAAACACAGGTGTAAATAGATGGGGCCTCTTTCATTTCTACAGCAAAATAGTTTTGTCTTGGACTGATCATTAAATGGCTCAAATGTTGTTCAGCAGAATTTCTCATAGCTAAATCATGCATCTGTGCTGATGGTCAGGATATTTTAAAATGATTTCCATCATTTTTAATGTGACAGTGTGTCACATCAGCCAGTGCATCTGCCAAATGTGGACACAGAGGGATGAAAAGGTCTGGCCAAATAATTTCCAAAAGTTAAAGGGGAAATCAAAGTATCTTTCCGAGCGTTGAAAGCCATATCTGATCTGGCAGCTTCCATTGATACGTTTTCCAGTAATTGAATTGGCCATAAACCTGAAATAAAAGTCAGTTTGTGTCACGTTCATCATCAGCAGGAGAAATTGAGATTGCTCTGGGTCGCTACGGCTATAATAAGTTCAACTCTTACTGGGCCAAAGTTAGCTGACAACTAGACATGATGACAAGATACAGTTCATCTCAGGCTACCAGGTCTGCCAAGGTTTGAGCAACATGTTAAAACAGCACACACTAAACTTCCGCTGCATTGTTGAGTGTGTGCCACTGGATGATGAAAACAGAGAACAAAACAAACCCATGCACTGACCCTTGAGTCATTGTTGTAGGAGTTTATTTAACTAATTTGGAATACTTGAGTGGAGCGTGTTTCTCCAGTGAGTCTGGTGTGTACGGTGACACTGTGTACAGAGACAGGGGTCAGCTGCGTTTCCTCAACGCACTGAGACCAAACACAGCCATCAGTGAGTAATGAAACTGTCCTTGTTAAATCTGCTGTTTACCGTACTCTTGTGGTTTAACTCTGTAGTTTCTCTGTCATGCTGCAGCAGTGATGTTTTTTCATGATGTTAGATGGGGACAGTATGAAGGAAGTTCTTACACATCTGATGACACTTTAATTCTGTAGCTTTTTTTTTTTTTACAGCTATCTTTAAGATCACTAAAAGTTAGATAAGATTTACATGTATCTTCTACATCAGTGCAGCCTTTTTGGTTTACAAGAAAAGTCACCAAATCTTAACATTTGGCCTGCAGGCACTCTCACTCTCTGTAGGTCGAAGTCCCATCTTGGGAACTGTTTAGAATGTGGATACTAGATCACACAACTGCATAACTTGGTTCTGTGTCTGTATATCCTATCCAAAGCACATAAACAATAAGCTGCCATTGTCATCCGGATGTTGCAATCATAGTGGATGTTCTCAGTGATAATTCAGAAGTCTCTATCTCTAGCACTAGCAAATGCTCCAGGCGAAATCCCACTTCAAACGTCAGAATCCAGTCTGTGTCCTGGAGAACAGAGGTCTGCTGCTGATTAATTGGTCCTCCCTGACCGGCGCTTTGGCTTGACTTTGGTTTGGTCTCAGTTTGTATGTGATGTGGACTGTAGGTCTCAACGCCAGGCAGACTCTCACACATCTGCCTTAAATCACAACTGACTGCCAACAGAGGCCCTGTTTCTTAACCAGAGGTCATACTGTGTTTGAAATGATTTCCCACATAGTTGTCTGATAACAGTAACACAGAAAATTGCCTCAACTAGATGCAACAGGACAGCTGTCAGGGAAATGGGGAATTATGTGCTTCAATTGCATGCTATTATCCTTTTAAAAGTGTTCCCTTTGACTAGTTGCCAAAAGACAAAATGAGGACATTTCAATTCCCCTACAACTCCTGGACAAGCTGAGGCAGGTATACAAAGGTGCAAGCCTTAAATGTGTTGCATCTGTGTCCTTGAACATGGCAAAGTTGATAATCACATTATTGCTGGTTTGAAACAAACCATAATATACATGGCATAACCCTATCTAACACGAGTGAGGTAATTTCAGTGAAGTCTTGCTATTAGATTGTCATAAATGTTTCTTGTGTTATGTCAGTTTGTTGTTCTTGATTGTATCCATGGCAGCCTGAAAACTGGGCTTTAAAAAGTGTCTGTTTGCATCCTAACAACCTAACTGCAAATTATTGGTTTTGACTGAAGAAAATAACATCAGTAGTTATGGAGATTTTTTCCTATCTTTATTCAAGAGCGTGGTCTTTCAATTTGAGAGCATGACTTAATGATTTCACGTTCAGATTTTGTAATGCTTTCCCTCAAACCTTGCCCTCGCACTCAAATATGTCCTGCTTGCACTTAGATTTGCTCTGCTTCTGCTCAAACTGTATGCTTGCACTCAGATATAATGTTGCTTGCACACAGATTTCCTGCGCTCCAGCTTCAGCCCTTCTCCTCGCACTCAGGCTGCTTCTGTGCGCTCGTGAAACGTCTGCTCTCGGATTTCTGCTCTGCTCTCGGATTTCTGCTCTGCTCTCGGATTTTTTTGGGCAACAACCCTGTCAAAATCCCCCAACCAATAGAATGCCAGGTGTAGTGTTGACCAATGAAATGATCCCTGCCTTGTTGCGGGCGCGTTCGCTTTACTTCTTAGAGCGTCCCGTACGGGCGGTTACTGTTTAACCGGGTTCATCCACTCCCGCCCTCCGGGGCTTTATTAAATACGACTTTTGGAATAAAAGGACAGTTAATGTATATACCAGCACCTGTACTTTTTCTTTTACTATAATAGCTACATAAAATAGTAGCCGTATAGTACACCGGCCTCCCGTCGGTGTGCTAGAGGAGAAAACGACGTCACCTTCATGACTCAGGAGCGGGAGTCTCGCGGATCACTGGCCAATATGGACCGCCAAAGTCAAGGACCTCAAGTAAGTTTTTTATTTTAATGGTGCTATTACTTCCTTCAAATTGAATTGGTTAAGTCATATTTGCGGCACAAGAATGCATCCATGATAATATGCTTGGCTTTCAAGTGTTGTACGTTATGGGAACATTGTTGCTAGGCAACTAACAACAAAATGGACGCCGCCATATTTCTTTTTTTTCTGTATTTTAGTGTTTAGGAATGGGGAAAGTACCAACAGCAAAAGTAACCAGCTAACACATTAAGACAGTAGAAAACAAAAGTAAATTCAATGAGCAACTACATTTTAAAAACGCAATTGGTGTGTTGTGTATATATCCTTCTCTTCAAATGATGTTTACCGTTGCTGTGTCAAAGTCTGCTCTATCAGAAAGGTTTCACATATTGGAAATACGGTAAACACATCCCCACAATTTAATTTAAGGATTTCCTCAGCTTTAACAGTAACAGACCCCTCGTTGTTCAACTGGAAAGCTAGTGCTTAATGTCTGCAATGTAACTAATTTAATTGTAGATATGTTACAGATATGAATATGATACCTGCAAGTGGGGACGTGTTTACCGTATTTCCAATATGTGAAACCTTTCTGATAGAGCAGACTTTGGCACAGCAACGGTAAACATCATTTGAAGAGAAGGATATATACACAACACACCAATTGCGTTTTTAAAATGTAGTAGCTCATTGAATTTACTTTTGTTTTCTACTGTCTTAATGTGTTAGCTGGTTACTTTTGCTGTTGGTACTTTCCCCATTCCTAAACACTAAAATACAGGAAAAAAAGAAACACGGCGGTGTCCATTTTGTTGTTAGTTGCCTAGCAACAATGTTCCCATAACGTACAACACTTGAAAGCCAAGCATATTATCATGGATGTATTCTTGTGCCGCAAATATGACTTAACCAATTCAATTTGAAGGAAGTAATAGCACCATTAAAATAAAAAACTTACTTGAGGTCCTTGACTTTGGCGGTCCATATTGGCCAGTGATCCGCGAGACTCCCGCTCCTGAGTCATGAAGGTGACGTCGTTTTCTCCTCTAGCACACCGACGGGAGGCCGGTGTACTATACGGCTACTATTTTATGTAGCTATTATAGTAAAAGAAAAAGTACAGGTGCTGGTATATACATTAACTGTCCTTTTATTCCAAAAGTCGTATTTAATAAAGCCCCGGAGGGCGGGAGTGGATGAACCCGGTTAAACAGTAACCGTCCGTACGGGACGCTCTAAGAAGTAAAGCGAACGCGCCCGCAACGAGGCAGGGATCATTTCATTGGTCAATACTACACCTGGCATTCTATTGGTTGGGGGATTTTGACAGGGTTGTTGCCCAAAAAAATCCGAGAGCAGAGCAGAAATCCGAGAGCAGAGCAGAAATCCGAGAGCAGACGTTTCACGAGCGCACAGAAGCAGGCTGAGTGCGAGGAGAAGGGCTGAAGCTGGAGCGCAGGAAATCTGTGTGCAAGCAACATTATATCTGAGTGCAAGCATACAGTTTGAGCAGAAGCAGAGCAAATCTAAGTGCAAGCAGGACATATTTGAGTGCGAGGGCAAGGTTTGAGGGAAAGCATTACAAAATCTGAACGTGAAATCATTAAGTCATGCTCTCAAATTGAAAGACCACGCTCTTGAATAAAGATAGGAAAAAATCTCCATAAGTAGTAGGGCTGTCAGTAGCTTTTGTGTAGTCCCAAGTGAAATTGAATTATCTTACTCCATGACTCCAAGCTACTCTGAAATTCTGATTTCTTTTTTTTAACCATAAGTGCAAATCATTATTATAACTATTAGTTTCAGATGTGCAGGTGTTTATCATGTGAAACTAACAGATCTAAACAATGCCAGTGAGCTATTTCTGAGTGTAGGTCACCAGGTGATAAGCTCAGCGAGCTAGTAATAGAGGTTTGGCAGAACTTTGGAATAAACATTTTAAAGTAACTAGTTCTTGCATATCATTATTGTTATTGTTATTGTTATTGTTATTATTGTAACAAGGGCACCAGTTTGTTGCTTTTGTATAAAGCTGGTGTTCCTTGAAATCAGGCAAAAACATATTTTTTTTTTTAGGAGGAAATTAAACACGTTGAAGATTTCAGTGTTTATTGAAACAAAAATATAATAATTAAAAAGTGTATTTTAACCGACAACTTTTACTGACCTCATCCTCAACCAAAGCTGCAGTCTACTGTACAGTTTATCACTAAAAGCGATGTGTTTTTCTTTGATTCTGTTCTGGATTGATGAACATTTCCAAGTATTTTCTGGTCTAAATGGTACAGTTACAGATTGGACTGAACACTGATAACAGTGTTTCAGTGATAGGCGGACCTCTCAGCAATTTATCTTTCACACAAATTCATTACTGTGTGTGCCTTAAACCATTGCCAGCCAGCCATCACCTGCTGCTGTGCTGAGTGTCTGTGTGTGTGATCTGTGTCAAACAGACTCCAACTCAAATACACTGAAGCAGTCCTGATACAAGAATCTGTATTCTGAGAGAACACACTTTATCCAATGGGAGTATCGATGAAAGAGATATATGAAATGAACTAGCAGTCACCTTTTTTGTGCTGGGCCACAGTCAAGAAGACAATTTGTTAATTGGGAACAGTCCTCATGGTCTGTTTTAAACCCTTATGTTATTTAATAGTATAAAGGAAGCAGAATATAGATGCACACAAGCTATATGGGTAGTTGCAGGGTGAAGGTAACTTGCTCGTGGCATTGCCAATCTCTCTTTCATGCTTCTCTGTGGCTCTTTTTTTTCAGCTTAGCACTCCCTCTCCTTGTGTACCTTTTCTATGTGGCTCACCAAACTGTTAAAGCCTCAGGATGGAGTATACTTGTATGGTTGCTATAGCAACAAACCTATGCCCTATTTATCTTTGACTAGAAAGACAATTCAAGTTATGAGATGTGCAGACACAATTTTCCCTGCGTATTCCTGCCTCTCCTTGTGTATCTATGGACAGGTTATGAACAATTTAGTATACAACAGCCATTTTACGCATCACACTTGTTGGGATGTTTCTACGTAAGTGGCTCAAGAAAACAAAAGAAGTTGCAACTGCAGAGGTTGAAATACCAGTCCTAAAATTCTCAAAAACATGTTAGCATCATCGCCATTACAGTGAAGACAATAGCTTTCATATGTTTTATACAGTAAATCCCTTAAGTTCTTTGTGTCTGTCATCCCAGGATCCTTTGAGTTTGAGGGTTAAATCCAGCACAAAGCTATGCTTCAGCCCGGTGAGCAGTTTCGCACGAATGCCCACAGAAACGCAATGAGCAACATGTCATTCAAAGCCCAGTGGTGGCCCTCAGATAAAGTCACCGGCTCCCTTCCTCTTTGAATGAGAGCCAGCCTGAGTGGGTCAGGTTACCAGGAGGACTGTGTGACTTTTACCATATGAATGAAGGCAGCGTTTTTGTTTTTTTTTAGGGGGAGGCAGATTGTTCCTGGTCTGCAGACTGTGGATTGTGTGCGTCCCCGGGCTGCTTGTCAGTCAACCCAGACGGGGTTCATTAAACTGACTCCATTAGAGCTAATGAGTTGTAGGTCAGTGGTTGTGGGTGGCCTCTCTATTCAGGACTAACAGACCACATAACTGACTGGCTTGCTGATTCAGTTAATTCACACTGACAAGGGAAGAAATGTTTTGTCTGCTTTCACTGCATAGATCCATGGGAGCCTCAAAGTATCAAGCAACAAGAAAAGTTTACATAGTTACTTACCACATACTGTAACCGTGACAATGCATAATTGGCTGTGGCTTCTGATTTTTGCTTGTCCACTTCGCTTTGGCAGGGAACTCAGTGGCCACTTTATTAGGTATACCTAGTACCTAATAAAAGGGGATAGGACCCCCTTTCCTGCAGAACAGCCTGAATTATTTGATACATGGATTCAACAAGGTACTGGAAATTCATCATGCAGCATCACACAGTTCAGTTTTATCAGTGGAACATTCGTGCTGCGAACATCCCATTCCACCTCAAAAGTGATTTATTGGGTTAAGATGTGGGGACTGTGCAGGCCCTTGGAGTAAACTGAAGTCACTGTCAGGTTCCTGGAACCATCTTGAGATGATGCTTGCTTTGTGTCATGGCGCATTATCCTGCTGGAAGTATCCATTTGAAAAAGGGTAGATTGCGGCCAGGAAGGGATGCACCTGGTCAGTAACAATGCTTAGGTATGCTGTGGCATTCAAATGATGCTGGATTGATACTAAGGGGCCTAATGTGTGCCAAGGCAACATTCCCCACCCCATTACACCACCAGCAGCAGTGTGTACCACCAGGCAGGAGGTGATCCATAGATTTATGTTGTTTACGCCAAATTCTGACCCTGCCATCAGCATTCTGCAACAGAAACTGTGACCAGGCAACATTTTTCCACTCTTCAGTCGTCCAGTGTTTGTGATCATATGCGTACTGTAGCTTCATCTTTCTGCTATAGCTGGCAGGAGTGGAAACCAGCCTGGTCTTCTACTGCTATAGCCCATCCGCTTCAAGGTTCGATGAGTTGTATGTTCTGAGATGTCCTTCTGCACACCAGTGTTGTACTGAGGTGTTATGTGCGTACTTGTAGCCCGCCTGTTAGCTTGAATGAGTGTTGCCATTCTCCTCTGACCTTTCTTCATCAACGAGACATTTTCACCCACAGGACTACCACTGACTAGATGTTTCTTACCACATAGCTGCCACAACACTGTGGCTCAAGGGCCAAAATCAGGTCTTTCAGGTCAATGTCACTCTTCGATGAATGCTATGAAACCTTTTCATGGTATGGCAAAAAAATATTTTGCACAAATCAAAGTCTGTTCTTTATTGAGCAGTATCTAATTAGTAAAAGTAAGTAAAAGTTGAATTATTGTGGATTTTTAACTTAAACCATAAATCTTCACATCGTAGCTGCGATTTTTCACTAAAACTCCCATAATTCTCTTCATATGGAAATTAGTTTTGCTGACATCACACAACAGGAGAACTTACTTCTATGTTCTATGCTGCCATACAGTTGATTTATGGCATTATACACATTCTCTGACATTTTATAATAAATCACATTGTATAAGCCGTGCTACTATGTATGCATGCAATATGCTATAAGCTATGTTTGCAAACAGTTCAGATGCTAACATTAAGTAGCAAGTCAAGTAGCCTATACAATATTCTCCATAGAAGAGATTGAGGCAGCTGATCAACTAGAGAGCCAGACAGCGGAGATGAAATAAAGATTCAAATAAATTCACAACTGATAAATTAAGTGACTAAATTAATTGATTTTTGCATTTTTGCTATTTGCATGAATGCACCATGGGACTGTACAGAATCTGCACTTTTCGCACCATTCTCTGTATCCACAGTAGATACATACTGTAGATATTGTAGTATGCAAAAATACCAGGTAGTTTCTGAGATGCTCAAACCAATCTGGCACCAACAAGCATACCACATTTAAAATCACTTAGATCACACGTCTTGCCCAATTTTACATTTAGCTGATCAGTAACTGAACCTATCAACCCTGCATGCTTTATATATACGAAGGCATAGCCACACGACTCACTTTCTGGTGGAGAGAGCTGTTTGAGTAAACAGGGAGGTGTACCCAATACAGTAGCCAGTGAAAGCATAAGATTAGTATTTTGGTCAATTTACACAACATAGCAAGAATTTGTCTTCTCTTAGTATATCTCCTATAGCTGCAGTGGTCAGTGTAGGGTCGTCTTCAGTGGAGCAGTATTGGGGTTCAGTACCTTGCTTAAAGCAGTATTGGTGGACACTGTAGATTTTATAGCAGCCACCCTCACAGCTGGAATACACCCTCCTGTTGGCACCAGGGACCGATTCAACAGCAATTAGGTATTTATTCAACCTCTCTACCTGAAGGCCGAGCTGCTGCCTGTCTTGTGCCTCTCTTGTGCCTTTTATGATTGATAGCCCAGAGGCTTCATAAAATAGCAGGAAGTCTCAGTCCCTCCCGTGACTCAGAACGGCCCCCCACAAAACATGTGGACAGTATAAACCTGGGATAACTATTTTGAGCTATGCACTTCTGAGATTTTCCTTCACTATCAGCTCATAATCCTGAAGTGTTCTAACTCAGAGGGGGGAGAGAGAGAGAGAGAGAGAGAGTTCTGTTGAGATGATGATGAATCGCCTACAGTCAGACTGCATGACAGTAACAAATAACATGACAGTGACTGAGAGGAGCAAAGAGGTGTCAGTGTTACACACATTCTCTATTCCTGTGCATAAGAGAACATAGACAAAGCACAAATCATAAGTCACAAATTGCAGGGTGGCCTGTACGTTAGACAGCCCATCCTGTGGTTGGAAAGTCACAGGTTTAAATCTCATGACAGCCAGAGGCAGAGGCCACCTCTGTTGAAGTGCCGTAAAGCTAGAACATAAACTACCGCTGTCAGGGCAACTGCTTTAAAGGAGAATACCAGGGTCTTTTAGAGTTTTAGAGCATTTTGCAAAGCATGCCGTATGTAATTAGATTATTTACTGGATTTTTGTCGTTGTTAAAATACATACTTTACGGTTTTAAACCAAGCTATAAATTCACTGCTGTCCTTTCCAACAAAGACACCCTGAATAAGAAGACACAGATGTGACTATAAAATTTGTAAGGTGACATGTTTTGAGGGATTATTTCCTGGTAGAGACTTAAATTTCTTCCTGTGGGTGTCAGGTGAGTGACAATAAGCAGAGACCAACGTAATACAGCGTTGATATGAAAACACTCAACTTGGGCACATTAAAATAACTATAAAACAGAAACTCTGACAAAACCAAATTAAGGCTTCGCGTTTACAGTGATGGACTGTCCAGCTCGGGCATTTTTCAAGTCTGTGGAAGTTGTTTTTCTTACAGTGCAAAAATGAATGGCAGCAAATGGCTAATTCTGGTAGTGAAATGAGCCCTTTCTCCAATTATGCTGACTGTGTGACACCAGCAGGAAACCCATTTTTTGGGCACAGACTTAAAAAAACACATTACTGTGTGCATGTGTGTGCGTGCGTACGTGTGTATGTGCGTTTGACATTGAAAACACCAAATTCCAAATAACACTGGGTATGATCTGGTCCCTACATGTTCTTAAAAAAACTTTATAAATCACTATATATCTGTCTTTCAAGGTGACAAGGTAACTTGGAGAAGTAGAGGAGTATTTAAGCCTCCATAAACCTGTCGAAGCCCATATATCCAAGAATGCAGACAAAGTTTACAACGTTGATATTACAGTGCGATAGAACATTCAAACAATGTTTCCACTCTTTAATGGTAACCTACATTATGCAGGACTACTTCTTTATTTCGGTATGTTCAGTATGTGTGTATTGCGTGTGCTGGACTAAACATATTAACTTTCTCTTCCCGTATCAGTCTCGCAAAGAATGTGTTTACAGTGGGTTTATGAGCTGGTTGAGACACTTTCTCTGCTTGTCTCTCAACAGGGCAGAAGAGGTAAAGCAGAGGAGAGCGAGCTGTACCGGATGGGGGCCGCAGCCGGGCCTGATGGCAGGAGTCCAGAACACAGTGTGTTCTGATCACGTGCTCTAGGAGCCGCCAAAGGGCTACAGTTCACGTGGAAACACTGTAAAGGTATACAGGGCTTTCAGGTGATGTGACGCTCCCTCTGGCAGCCATATTGGAGGTCCTCAGATCGTGGCTGTGAACAGCTGATTGTGTTTCTAAGTGTACAACTCATGGCCGTCTTACAATAACTTAATACAAAAATGGTTAATTTCTGTGTTGTCTTTGACTGAGAACTGATCATTTCACCACTGATAAATCTGATTTTGTGTTTAGATAATGACAGCTTGCTTGCTAGCTGACCTTTATATCTGGTTAGCTAACATTACTGTCTTGTTGTAAACACGCACTAGCTTCTATGGCTGGTAGCTAAGTCTTAACATCAACATTGCTTTGCTAAATTAGTCTGCTGGCTAGTTAACTAAGAAACATGCCAGCAAACAGCTGTTTGTAAAGCTAACTCTTCTCAATTCAGCCTGTAGTGCTTTGGAGTCTAGGACCAGATAGGGCTAGGGCTAAAGACAGTTTACTGTGTCACAGTAACAATTTGGAAACAAATCTACCTTATCAGATGATTCACTTTTATTCAGAACATATAGTGAATTGACCTACTGCCACACCACAACAATCTTTTGCAGGTATCTCTCTTTTTCTAGCCCAGTTGTTTGCACACAGTGATTTCTCCAATGGACCTCCATGATGGCACCAGGCACGGTGGCTAGGATGTGATGCATCAATGCATTAATATATCATTGTCAAAGTAGTTGTGATACCTTAATTACTGTCGAGACCATGGTTGAGATAATTGGTAGCCTCTCTCTCAGTGCTAATGTTTCTCAAAATTAAGACCATATTTCCCAAACCCTGTTGCTTTCTGTCACAAAGAGGATGCTACTTGTTAGATAGGCTACTCTTTGCTTCTTCAGTTAAAGGTTTTCTGTTTTGCTTTGCTGAAGAGGACAAACATGTTGGCAGTGATTTTTCCACAGGCCTTTCATTTGTTCCACTATCTGCTGTTGCTAGAAACTGTGAAAGCATCAGCTCTGTTGGCGCTGGAAGGACAGTCGCCCTTTTCCTGTTTTGTGCTGGAAAGCAATTAAAGCAATCCATCACTTTTCTCTCGAAATCCAACAAAAATGCTATAGTGCACAGAGCACCTTTCATGTATCTGTGAATAGTGAGCAGTGAAGAAAGGTATGAGAAGAGACATACTGTATGTTTAGTAGGAAAGACCGCACACAAGTATTTATAGGTGTAATCATAACTCACATTATGCACGTTTTTACAGGCTATGATTTCTCTTTTGAATTATTGTGCTAACAGTTTTGATGCACGAGTTCTGCATTCACAATGACACCTGACGCAAACACAACATATAATAATCCATACATAACAGTGCCATCACAAGTGTCAGCATGCTTGTTATTCCTGCTGTACTGTGTTAAATACAGTGAGTTGTCATGTTGTGTAAGCCAGGAAGGACAGCTGTTGTGTTGTTCTGGTGTGTTGTGTCATAGCATGATGAACAGAGAATGGTATCAAACTGACAAGATGTCACAACACTGTCACTGATTATAAACCTATGGATGGAGTGGCATTGCTTCATGGATAAAAAAGATCAAATCATGTCAAATCAAATCTTTACTGTCCCACAAAGGGAAATTCTGTTTGTAGAAAATTTCAAAGCACTATGCGACAAATACAAGACAATAGTCAACATACACAGTACTTGTCAGCGTATTATTAATACGGAGCACTAAAACCACTACGTCTGGGTCAACTGATATTCCATTTGGCTTACTACAAACATAGTTTTGTCTGTCTTTATGTCTGTAATAATAGGAGTATTATGTTAGTTTTGTCTTATTTATTTATATAGCCCTTTATCACAGTCAAGTCTCAAAGGGCTTTACATATCATCATGTACCATACTACATCATACATATACACACATCATATACATCCTATACTAGGTCATATACATACTTCATATACATTGTTTACTTCACCATATACATACTACACATCATATACTACATCATATACATCTTATACCATAACACACACAAACACACTCATGTCTATGGGTAATTTAGAGTGTTCAATTCACCTGACCTGCATGTCTTTGGACTATGGTTGTTGACACCTTCAGGTCGTGTGCCCATGAGGTCGTCTATGCTGGTGCTGTTCCTCTTCATCAGTGCCCAGGCTGTGGCCACCATCGGAGGGGACTCCTGCGCCACCAAGACAGGGCAGCAGCAGGATCCAGGCAGGACCCCTAACTCCGTCCCCGTAGTGGACCCCAAACTCTTCAACAAGCGCCGCTACCGCTCACCCAGGGTCCTTTTCAGCGCTCAGCCCCCCGACACGGAGCCGGCAGCGCCGCGGGGGGCCGGCAGCAGGACCCGTAGGCGGGCAGGACAGCCTCAGCACCGAGGGGTGTACTCGGTGTGTGAGAGCATCAGCATCTGGGTGGGCAACAAGACCAAGGCCACGGACATCTCAGGCAATGAGGTGACAGTGCTTCCAGACGTAAATATCAACAATGTCAACAAGAAGCAGTACTTCTTTGAGACGACGTGTCACAGCGCCCACTCAGGCAGCTCAGGCTGCTTGGGAATTGATGCGAGACACTGGAACTCCTACTGCACCAACTCGCACACCTTTGTACGGGCGCTGACTTCATTTAAGGACCTGGTGGCATGGAGGCACATACGCATCAACGTGGCCTGTGTGTGTGTGCTCAGCCGCAAATCGTGGCGGCAGTGACTGTGTGCACCCTGAAGACTTTACCTGCACGCCACACAGACAGACAGACAAAGAGACAGCCAGGCACACACACACAGACACACACTGATATACAGACAGTTGTGACAATCTCTACATAACTTATCACCAAAGCCTTTTCCTCACCCTCTGCACAAAGTAAATTATTGGTATATGTCAAGGTATCAGGACTGCATGTATATAAACCAGACCTGGGTCAAATAGTATTTGCAATATTTCTTAGCAACTGTTTTAACCTGTTTAGAGTAGCAGACAGGAAGGGTTTAACACAACAAGACAATCACTCTAATTGTCTAGACTTTCTGCCACCAACTGTATTGTCCCATTGCATCACCCATCTGGCACTTACTGTAAGTAAGCTAATGCAAACCACAAAAACTATTTGGAAATACAATTTGACCCAGGTCTGATATAGACAAACCTTTTGTTAATCTGTTGTCGTTGTTGATATTGTTATTTATTAAACACTTAAAAGAACATGATGCGCTGTGTGTTTTATGAAGTTCATTGTATGAATATTAAGCCTGTTGTTTGGCCAAGATGGAAAAAAGAAGCATGCTTTTTCAATCTACAAAGCAATGCCATATGGCTTCATTTTAATGCCAGTATTTTGTCTTTTGGCTTTGCTTTGATTTTTGTGCTGCTGGTCATTCTACAGTAGACGTGAAAACAAAGGAAATGTACATGGAAAATGTACAAGCCATAAACCAACAAAAAAAAAGTTTCCTATTAAATATCAGTTCACTGCCAACTGATTATATCACAGTTTTGCTTAGTGTTTTCTTAGCTTTGCCAGTAACATTTTAATGTTGTCCAAGAGGAGTACAGTACCAATAGATTCTAGTTATGGGATACAATCAGTGCAGTCAGTATCAATAGGAAATGTTGAGGCTCAGCCCAATGTTTTATCGTGCTGACAGTTAAGTCCTGTGACCTCAGGCAGTTTGGAGGTTATGTGGAAACATTAACAGAAACAACAGTGCAGCAAACAGCAGGAAAACCAACCAAGGGTCCAACAAACCAGGGGTGTAGAGGGACATTATCAGCATTAAAGTTGTTTACCTGTTGTTTAACTGTGAATGTGAATTTTCAGAGCCAACTTGTTCAGCTTACTACTGGTTTGTGTTTACTTCAGGTCCAGGCATCTTCACTGCACTGCCCCAGTAGTCAGTAGTCAAAGCTATACTGCCCTCTAGTGTTCTGGGGCTGGATCAGCAAACACTTTCCCATTATAAAACTTGTGAAGATTTAAAAGAAATACAACTGAAAACTAGCTTAGCGCTTATTGCATACTTGTGAACTGTGAGCATGCTGGCAAATGAAAATATAACAATGACGAATCAAATCAAATAACCAATAACAGCTCACTATGATAACATACACTTAAGGCCTACTACACTACATTACATCCTCAACAAAGGACTAAGGCCACATACAACAAAGACTTCCAATGAACAGTATGTATCCCTTATTTAATTCAAGGGTCAATAAAACTATTAAAATGATAGAGGCTTTAATTTTGAAAAACAATTAACGCCATCTTTCTATCAAAACCTATCAATGGTTACATTTCACTATATTAGCAAAATGATGGCATTAATTCCATTTCTGCCTGTAATTAAAAAGTGGTCACTTTCTTAATCATGAGTATCTAAACTATTGGAATAAGTAAGTTGCAAGTATGTAAACCAATATTACTGATATTTCAATTAGAGAAACATCTTCCCTCTGAAAACCAATGAAAAATATGGAAAAAAAAAAAAAAAGACAAACATGAGAGTTGATAGGGAAATATACTTTTCAGGAAAGTCTATTCTTTTTAGTAAGATATATGCAAAACAAATGTCCTATTGTTGATATATTACTCAATCTAGAATTAGGTTGGCATGAAAGAAAAACATTTAGGCCGCATTATTGCCAATCACTAATGAAGCTTGTCCTCATCTGAATCTAAACCAGCAGCAGTTTGTGAGGAGGAGCAGGAATTCACCCCAGCTGACTGTCAGCCTGACAGAGAGACAAAACACTCCATCAAGCAGTTAACACAGAGCAACACTCAACAGGGGGATTCTGAAAGGAAAAAATCCTGATTACATTTTGGCCAGTTGAAATGTTATGACTGGACTTACATCAGACTTATAATGCCGCTGAGGACTTGCCTTAACCCTCATGACCCACAAATTACTCGTGGACCAAATGCCTTCACAATGACAGAAGAGTCCATTCATCATTTCTTTTAGTAGTTTCTAAATGTTTAACCGGATAAAAAAGATCCAAGGCCATTTATTGAATTACCCTTGAGTTCATGCGGTATTCAATTTCTTTGACAGAAATGTGATTATGATAGTGACTAATGATGATAAATTACTGTCATCTAATCATGACTTTTAAATGCATGCCTGAGTAGCCTCCTGTGCTGCAGTGTAGTGGTGACACCCATTCTATTCTGTACTAAATTAATGACAGAAAAATACCCACACATTGAAAAACGTTTATTTAATAGAATTTTCTTTTACCAAGACAGTTCTATGAGCATATGCTTACTACTGATTTGAGGTTATACTTCTGCACCTGGCTATTAATACAATTTAAAGTTGAACTTTAATATTTTCATGCCATAGTGTCCAGGTGGGGACGGACACGAGCCAGCAGCTCAGTGCTGCAACTGAGGTTTTTACTGCTGGTGGAACAGATAGCGGGCCATAACATGGTCATTACAATACAAACCATTTCTCCTATGCTGAGACATTCAAATGTCCTGGACTCTAGTTCATTGATCCCTCAGCTGAAACGAAGTATGGATTAGTAATGACATCATATGGACCCCAATGTAGCCCCAGGACATGATGTTTGGTCGAATCAAACTCTGTTCAAAAATGTAAAAATTTTACGAGGCCTTGCTTATTGGCAATATTACAAACAAACTTTGGGTCCAAGAGTCAAAGAGTCTGGTTCGAACCAGGCAAATCCAGTATATTACCACCCCAGATTCAGAAGTCCAGCAAGTTATCAAAGAGAAACTGCAGGTGAACACACAGGTACGCAAGATGTGCCACTCATCAAACAGCACATGTCATTAGACAAGTCAAATTATCCCTTTGTGTGATCAAAGCATATATCTCTGATCTATATATTACACACAATATTATTAAGAAAATAGTACCAATAGTGGTAGGTTGATTAGGAAATCACATAACATTTTGAGAAAATTGCAATAGCTTTGTAAATCAATCAACACAATGCTATTAAAAGAAAGACTTAAAAAAGAACTGTGAAATATTGAAGCCAAGTGTCATAACCACTGCTGATCCAAAACTGTGGATGATGTGTTGATTCAAGGTAATTAAACCGTTCTGTTTCTTTCTCTCAGGGTTTATTGTGGTTTCACCTTTTTCTGCACTTATTGATCCGCACCTCACACCTTTGGCTGCCACACACTGGGCTCACCGGGAATCTTGGGAAATTCAGGATGTTAGATCAGAGGTCACAATGCTATACATGAATATGAGATTCCAGTATTGTAATTTAATTTGAGTCATTATGATATGTAGGAGAAGTTAATTGTTGAATTAGATGAATAAATAAATAATTGCATTATGAAATGTTTACCATTTGAGTGACACCTACTTTTACAAAATGATTGATAGCACAAAAGAAGACATGATGCTACTTGCATAGTAGGTAACTAAAATGATAACATGTATACATAATGAATTCTCTATTTCTGAGAAACATTTTTTTTTTCAACATGGATATACTTGTGTTTATGTTATGTTTTGGAAAGGAAGCATCGGACAGTCTAGAGATGCCACATGACATGAATGGACTGATGAGCTCAGTCTTCACAAAATTAACTGTTTGTGCAGCATTAGGGCTTCATAACAATGGATTTAATGAAACAAATGTGTGTTGTCAAAATTACAAAAGTGAGTATCAAAGACGAAAATATTGTCTCGAAGTGGCAATAACGTCATATTTCACATGCCCAGTAGATGGCACTGGTCCCTAGGAAATCCAGTTGACTGTGCAAGGAGTTTTGTGTACTGCGCTTGTGTGGCGGGGAGTTCAAGGTTCAGGCAGTGTACTCCGAGGTGGGTAAAAGCAATTTGTGGATATTGGATAAATACCACAAGGTAGTGTTGTACAGAAAATATACATCTGTCGGTATAGAAACCACTATGGATAACTGGATGGATTTTTGGATTTTCCTGATTGGCAACTGAGCAAACTTCAGCTGAACTCAGGTTGATGCACCTTCAAACTTTCAGCAAATTCTTTTATGCAACTAGTCCCAAATTTTGATTTGTGTCCTGTGGTGTTCTCTTGCCGGGCTACAATATTGTTATGTCTCCCCTGCATCCTTTCTTTTTTTTTTCCCTTTTTTCCATAATTTTTTGTTGACAGGTGCAGTATACCTTGCTAGTCCTTAGGGTGAATAACATTATCAGTGTAATGAGTAAGCAAGAATAACGAAACTAATGTGAACGCATAAATATGTGTTAAGTAAGTAGGATATATAGACAAAATAAATAGACATAAAAAACATAAAAATAAACAAATAAATACATTAAATTTAGAATAACAGAGAAGTTATAACAATGGCAATAAATCTAGAAAAGAGAGAATACACCAAAATAAATAAATTAAATATGAATCTTCCCAGCATCCTTGATGCTGAAGTACCAGCAGACTGCATTTGCACTTCTCATACTGTCCACTAGATGGTAATATAATGATGAATCATATCTGACTAGTCATCTGTTAATGCACACATGCAAGACACAGAAGGGAACATTCAA
Organism: Centroberyx gerrardi; assembly: GCF_048128805.1. Classification (NCBI taxonomy): domain Eukaryota; kingdom Metazoa; phylum Chordata; class Actinopteri; order Beryciformes; family Berycidae; genus Centroberyx; species Centroberyx gerrardi. The sequence continues at coordinate 12,364,626 of NC_136001.1, forward strand.
CTTGTAAGTGAAAAATCATTGAAAGACCTTTAACCTGTATTTCATAATACTACACCTAATTATTCTGTCAGATTTTACCACACCAACCCACTTTTTTGCCTTCTTTCTATCGTTCTTCAAGACGTTCTTCGACACTTTGTGAAGTTGGAAGGTTGTGTAAGAGCCAGGATGACACTGATTAGCGCCGCCTTTCTTCAGGAAAGAATCCTATTCATTAATTACATTGATATCACCGCCTCTTCTCTTCACCTCTGATGTCTTTGGATTGTAAGGATGACTCACAGTTGCACCATATGGATATTGCACCAGATTTACATATCAAATGCAAAAGAGGAGGGTGAGGGGGGGTTATGGAGGGATAATGAGATTTTGACTCCATTATTTCCTGTGGATGTGGTTTCCATTAGGATCTAATTCCATTGTGATAATTGCAGCTCTGAGTTCACAACAGGATGGGAAAACAAAACTGACAGACTATTATTAATGAGAGTGTAGAGAATATATCGATGCTCTATATGATGCTACGCACAATGATTAAACTGTTAAATTTGTTTCTTCAACACAAATAGAATACTAGACAGCACCAGTTATGACCTTGTGTGTGTGCAGTGGTGAAGTTGTAAATAAAAAGTAGATGAACTATGAACTCCAGCTAGTTAGCATAAGATGTACAACAAACAGTCCAAAATATAAATTATATTTTCAAAATAATCTATTTGGGAAACACCCTATTTAACTTTCATCAGTGTGATAATATTTTCTTCAAGACATAATATTACTGTGTGTGTGTGTGTGTGTGTGTGTGTGTGTGTGTGTGTGTGTGTGTGTGTGTGTGTGTATCTATCTATCTATTTATCTATCTATCTATCTCTATCTATATATCTATCAAATGTTTATGTTTTTGTTGGTTTTTGGTTGTATTCTCTCATACAAACAGCAATACTGCTAGTTTCATAAACAAATAATTTTCTGTTTTGTTTACTCTTGTTAGTGTAGTTATCTAATGTAGACAGAGAAAGAGAGGAGGCAGACAGAGTGAAGTGTCTCATGTTCCCAGACTGATCCTGATATCCTGCCAGAGAAACAGGGGGTCGCTGTTTCCCTCTCACATCAGCGCAGCAAACAAAGGGAGCACAACATGAAAAGCTGAATGTCAGAAGGAGTGAACTCAAGTTGACCCCTCCGGACCGGGGGAGAAGATGCAGAAGAGCTCTGGCGACGCCCCATGAGCTCTCTTCATTCACAAGAATGGCCTTGTATTCAGTGTGCAAATGTGACACCGTGATACTATAAGTGCATGCATACATAAATTGAAGTTAAACAAGTAATTAGTTTATATTTGTTAAATTTCATTGCTGTGTCTGGTAAATTTGTTGTTTTAGAACTATCTCTGTATAGGAAAAACCTATAAATGTATTAATAAAATGAAGACACATTGTTTATGCTGTTATTGTATTAATTTGCAATGGGTGTCTGATTTAATTCACTAACAGTTCTGTTCTTCATAAAGTAACCTATACCAGGTATAATTTATATAATATTTTCTACACGGACACAAAAAGATAGATATGTAACACAAAGGAATAGGCTACAACTGCCTGCAACTTCTTACAGCTGTGTTGGTCATTGGCACAGCAGTTGGATCACTGTGTTTTAGGTACATACAGTACACAAAGATCCCATATTTCCATAATAAACATGTGATTATATTTTTGGCATGGTTTAGGATGACCTGAAGAGAAAACAAAAATGGTGTTTCAGTTAAAACCCATCAGAGTAAAATGTATTGTAATATTGCGGGACATGAATGATGATTCAGTTGATAAATAATTCACAATCATACATTAATACTCATCATAACAATTTAGTTTGAAGGTAACAACAATTGAACTAAAGTTCAAAAAACCCATGGAGCTTATAGGCTTCCCATCATCGCTGTAAATGGTGACTTTGAGATTTTGATGTGAACAAAAATATATAGCTGTTCAATCCGCTAGTGCAGTGGGTCCCAAAGTTGGGTCCAGGGCCCCCCAGGGGTCCTTGAGGGGGTTCAGATGGCCCAGCAACTGAGGAGTAGCTGAATTTCACTAATATTTTACTTACTTGAAATTAGCACAGTGAGGGAAGGGACGGCCGTTTTGTTAATACAGTACCCACCAATCTCCCACCTACAGTTTGGACTGTTATATAATTCTGCACCAAGTCTTATCTACCCAGCAGGCGTTTATCTGGGTGACTTGACTGAAAAATGTGGCAACCCCAGCCCTTATACACTCATTATGCTTAACTCTAGTCAGTGATATTACACTGAAATGAAACTAGTCTTTATTTTGCTGGGGGACCTCCTGGAGCACCCCTCAAGGACCCCTGCCCGTCCCTGGACCCCACCTTGGGAACCCCTGCCCTAAGTGCACCCTCACACAGAGATGGGCGGTCCAAGAAGGCGCGCAGCCTGTGCAGCTTATGCGCATGTTTTCATGTTTAGATAGTGTAGCGGTGCAGGTCATTGCATGGTTGATGTCCAACTGGGAGAGGCGTGCATTTGCAAAGAATAACTGTGGGATATTGTTTTGATTGCAGATAGCGACAAATCATCTGGCGCCATGAGTAAAGTGCAGGGTGGGATGAAATGCGTGAAATATCTCCTATTCGTTTTCAACTTCATATTCTGGGTAAGTCCGCTCCAGAAGCGGGTTGATAATGATCTGCATGGAAACAATGTTGCATTCAGTGAGCTCAAACGTTTCATTGTTGCTGAATTGTAGCCTAACCTTTGTTCGCAGTTAAAGAAATTACACTCATGGGTTGAATAGCCTGAACATTTCTATCGATTTTTGCCGGAAGACAGATTTGATTTTTATTTATCCTGTTGTTATTATCAAGCTCTGTTGTCATGACAAACCTGTTAGTGGTCCACCTTATTATGGTATGCATGGGTTACATGTAGCAATCAACGTTATTAGCTACCTGTCGGTCTAATGATCAGCGAGATACCGTTTGGAATGAAGCTTGCGAATATAATAGTTTCAGTATTCAATTGAGAAATGGATGAACTGTTACTGTAAGCATGCAGTTTGTTTCCATCCACCTGCCACGCTAGTCTCTCTCTCTCTCTCTCTCTCTCTCTCTCTCTCTCTCTCTCTCTCTCTCTCTCTCTCTCTCTCTCTCAGTCCTACAACATGGGACTGCTGTTTACTATAGTAGACCTTACGTTTCCTCATGGCCTTAAGGGCATAATTCTCAATCCATTTCCCTATTATATGGCCATTATATTCACTTAATTAAAGCCCATAAAGTAGTCGATAAAATAGTCTATAAAATACTTTATTATTAATAGTAAATTAAAATGATTGCCTTAAAGCCACTTATCCTTTTAATTATGCTTCATTATTTATGTATAACCTGGTGAAATTGTGTTGCAGTCACTTCTGTCACTTCTACAGTCTTATACAGTCATACTGCAACACACACAGAGGCCAGAACTGCAGTGTGTTGCTACATTTCCAACACAGCTATGAAACCCAGCCACTGTTTTTCGACCCCTCGCTTCACCAGTTTGGCAGTGTGATGTGACTTTCCTGTTGCAGGCCTGGGAGTGTGCTGGGTGTTGACTGGGTTAATCTGTTTTGGGTACATCATGGGCGTTTTTGCTATCATGGAGAGGGACTGTTATGCTGCATTAGGTTTGCTCAGGTGTGTGTTACCTGTGGCTCTGTCTGGGAGAGCAGGCATCAGAGGCTATTGTGGAATCCCTGATGATTTACAGTGCAATGACTTTTCATCTGACACTGTGTTAGGTCTTATTATTATCTATCTAAATTAGTGTAAATACATTTGGCATGATTTACATAACAAATTTAGAAGCAGTGAAAAATTAATTCACACTTTAACATGCAAAGGATTAGGCTACAGATCTCCACACATGCAAAAAAATAAATACATTTTATTTTATTTTCTGTCAAATTCATACTTTATGTTGATCCAACATTAGAAAAAATCTATTTTGTTATTCTCATACCTTGGTCAATTGTGAATGGTCAAATAGATAAAATCATGTATATGAAAGATCCTGTTATAGACTCATGTAATTGACTTCAATGGATACTTATGTTTAAGCACTAATTGATATAGTATATGGGCTTCAAGCGGCTGCATCGAGTAATCTATGCTCTGTAAGACAATCATTTGTCCCAAAGTGGTGTCACCCAAACAGACAGCAGCCTCTTTGTTCTGGAGTTTGGGGACTGAGAGCAGTGCCGTTGTGGTCCGAGCCAAAAGGGGCGTACAGTACACTGTCATTTTGGGGTGCGGTGCCAACGGGCAGCCAATGCCTGTGTGAGTTACATCACAGGCTCTGTGAGGCTGGCACAGCCTGTGGCTGAAATGCACCATGGGAGATGGACCACTGATGTGATGTTGGGGTTCAGATCTGATACGCCGACAATCCATATTGAAGCATACAGCAACAAAGTGTTTTTCCTTTTCCAAATATTTTAATTCTCACTAAGGTCCCTTGTTTATGCTACAGGCTGTATGAATAGAAAGCTTAAGCCAGGATAGGATCATGGAATAAACAGACTGTTTTGGTTACAGTTTCATATTAGCATCAGTATTCTTCTCAGAATATTGGAATTCAATATTTTTGTCAGAGCTCACCTTTAAAGGTTTAGAGGTTTAATAAATCAGAAAGAGGCTAGTTTTTTTAATTCATTGACTGAGTTCATGGCTCTACAAGACACAGAAACATGAGTTGTAAATGCATTTTCAACCTGTAAATCATTTGTTTACATCTGATTTTTTGTGTACAATGTAGAGAAATTCACCTGTTGTTTTGCGAGATATCTGAAAATTGTGATTATTATTCATCAGCAACTCTACCCTTCATGAATTTATGTGTAAATAACCCTTAATCTGTTCATTTAAATTAACCAAAGATTGGAGGTTTAAACAAAATGTGTCTCTTAAGTGTCTCTGGAAGGACAGAAGGATTAACTGACTCAGGGTGACACCACTTTATATTCCTGGGTTTCAATCGATAGGTTTATTTCTGGTAAAGCTTGCCCAGGGAGCAGCGATGTGCGACGTCCTGCTCAGTGTTGTGATGAGCTGAGACTCGTCAGGCGCATCACACCTGCCAATCTGTTTCTCACATCCGCCCCATATTACGCACCATTTCCCACCAGAATAAACCTCACCATGGCTGGCCAAATTTAGTCATCTCCCAGAATGCCATCCCACACAGCACAATTTTATTTTGAGAAGAAGATGCAGGAGAAGTTACAAAAATGTCTTAAAGTAATACTTCATCAACAGAAAATCCAAGGAAAATTATGTCACAGTACTGGACACACTGTTTGATTGACAGGTGATCTCTGGGACGTGCAGTGCAGAAACACCACAGTAATGATTGCTTACCATCAAATTACCACTTTGCGATTACATTTCAACAATGCTGGGTCTAAATGTGTGCCATATTATTCTAATCATGCAGCACCTGCAGAATTGTGTAGCTATACCATTAATATTGAGTGTATGTTTTTAATTCCACAGCTGTCAGGCTCGTTTGTGCTGGCAGTGGGACTGTGGCTGAGGTTTGACCCAGATACAGTCCAGCTCCTGACAGGTGATGGCGCCCCTGAGACCTTCTTCATAGGTAAGTCAGAGTCCGGCCTTCCTGCAGACTCACATCTGCATAGATATGGCTCAAGATAATAAGTGAAATGCATTTGAATACTTTTTTCTGTGATGGGCAGATGGACAGGCCTCATTCAGTGCATTCATCTTAATTATCTAAAAGTGCCAGTTTAACTTATATCCACTCTGCAACAATGGACATGATTGGCTGCACCTATTTGGCACACAGCTTATGGTATGAGGAAGGAAGTCGCATGTAGATTTTATCAACCCCAAAATGGCTACAACTTTATTTCTATTCAAAGGGGAGCACCAGTCATTTTATTAAGAGTTTGTGTTATTCCACTGGTCTAAGACAGTCCAATCAATTTGCAAATAGCAAACTAGAAAACTGTGACTCTACCTTGCCATGTAACTATGTATAAAGTGTGAAAGCTGTTGCATAGAGAATGATTTTTTTTCTGATTTTTTTCTGGGGATCACAACACATTTTCTAGTGTAATAAAACTAATACATGAACTATGACATGAACTAATACTAATACAAAAACTCAAACAAATATTCTGTGGGTCCACAAAATCAGTCTCCTATTCTTTATAGCAGCTCCAGATATTATATGACATCCTAACATTTAGTTCTCAGGCTCATGGCTTTAGGAGGGAGCAGTTCATATTCACAAATATTGATTTGATTGTCCTACTATTGGAAAAACATGAATTTGTCAGTTGAATGGTGTTCCCCTTGAGAAGGGAACTGAGACAAACTGACTTGAGCCTTTACTTGATTATTAATGAACATTTCTGTCTCTAGACTAAAAGGGCTTATAGGTTCACCACAGCACTTAGCGAACAGCTGTGGCTTTTGATTGATATTGAATGAACAGTTCCTCCACAATGCTACCAATAAAACATACAGTAGACAATTAGAACATACAGTAGACAAGACAAACACTCTTCAGTGTTCAGTGGTGTTCTAGTATTCTGTACAATAGGCCTTCTCTCTCTCTCTCTCTCTCTCTCTCTCTCTCTCTCTCTCACTCTCTCTCTGTAGGCTCAAATGACTAGAATGAAGCCTATTCTTGTTACTCCCATTTAGAGCATGACCTAAAATGGTGACTTCACTTCATCAGCTCTCTGCCATGCTTTCATGGAAGTGGCTGCTGCCCCTCAGGGTGTAGTAGCTTGTCGGGGTGGGGCAGGTGACGGACTATGACTTCTACCCTTAACACTCAGTTCAAAGCAACAGTCATGATATCATGCGTCGCATCCTTCCACAAAGTAATGTTTCACACAGCAACTGGCCAGCTTCTTAGTTCTAGCCCTGTGTAAATGTAAGAGAAGATAAAACAGCGGGGTTTTTATTCTCACTGTAATTTGTTTGATCCAAGAGCATGCCAACTGCTGCAGGTATGATAATGTTCTGCTCAGTTTGGTTAAATTTGACATTCAAATATCATATCAGCTCCTCTTACCAAACACATTTTCCTTGATGATCAGTTGCTTGGTACCTGATCTGCCCATGAACAGCCCTTGTTGTGTTCGGCAGCGAGAGGCTGCAGCAGTTGACGCTGCAGGAGTTTGTCAATTTATCTATATATCTCAAAGATCCCGCTTGATCACAGCGCTGTGTCGCCTTACAGAGGAGCCTTAGCAACAAAATAAATATTATCTTGGGCTGCCTGTGCAGAATGGTGGAGTGTGGCTGCCTACAAGTAGCTCTAGCAAGGAGACTTTACAAGACTAAACAGAGTGATACCATAACAAGGCAAGGTGGCAGCATTCCCTATGGGTGATTCACTTTCCATTCTGTCACCTCTGTGACTCTATGCTGCTGTGTGTAAACAGGCATTGTGTGTGCATGTGTGTGTGTGTGTGTGTGTGTGTGTGTGTGTGTGTGTGAGAGAGAGAGAGAGACAGAGAGAGAGAGACAGGGAGAGAGACAGGGAGTGAGACAGAAAGAGACAGAAAGAGAGAAAGATCAGTTTGCACTCACTGATTTGCATTTCCAACTGATACCTTCCACCAACTTTGGCCCAGGAAAGAAGTATAAATGGTAATTGTCTGTTAGATATTGATGGTTTCAAAAGGAGGGAGTGCTGTAAAAAGCTGCATATCAAAAGTCAGTGCCTAAGCGATGGAAAACATCATGTGTCAAGACGAGTTCTGTGGACACATTCTGTATATGGAACTTGTCTTCGCCCATGATATTTTCCATTGCTGACCCAGACAATCGGCTTTGAAGCAGTGCATTTCTTATTTCCAGATCCCTCCAGCAGTCTACTCACAGTGGACGGCTTCGTCTTTACCTCCCCTTTTGTTCAGCAGCAGGAAAACAACAGCTTGCATTCCCCCATGTGGATTAATTAAATTGCTGCAGTGGTTGCTGCCTATGTCACTGATTAGGCCCGTAGCATGGACCTTAGGGACTGGCCTGGTGTATAGTTACAGTGTGAGGGGTTCAGTAGTGAGGGCTGGGAGCGAGGGAGTAACACAAGGGAGGTGACGCCATCCCAGCTCTTAGCCACCATGGCTGGAGCTGTAGTTTAATTCTCGTTGCAGCAATCAAACCCCGGGCAAATCCCGGTCTTTGTCAGGCCTGCTGTCATCTCTGGCTCTGTATTGCTGCTCAGGGGTTGAGAAACACACAAGATGCTGAACATTAGGGTTGCACTATGAGAATGATTATGTGTTTTATATGTGTCAGTAGAGTTAATTAACCTGGAAAGAGTTTATTTTTGCTAGGCAAAAAAAAAAAGCATTGTCAATCAAAACTAATTTCCCTTATATTATCTTAAAATATACCGTCTGATTTGCCTTTTTCCCTACTTTTTAGCATTTTGCATAAGCTTAATGAGTGGTGTGGTGTGGGAATTGAACCTGCCACCATAGTGGAGTAGAGGCCTTGCTCTTCAATAGACTATAGCCTTTAATTTAGATTTTAAAAGACACAGCACTTGATCCTGGTCCACTACACAAAGTCATTTGTTTGCATATTCCTCTGAGACACCTACAGATGGGTAGGGTTTCCAGAGGGGCTGGAGTGTGGGGTCAGCTCTTTGCAGAGTCCAGTGTCTTGTTCTCCACATCAACAGGGATGGACAGATGGCTATTCCAGGGACACATCTTCAGACCTGTCAGTTTTCAGACAGTCTCTTCAAGCACTGGGCCACTCTGAGAGTGGTTATTCTGCTGGGGATTGAACACAGGGCTTCTGTGTGTACCTCAGACATGATGACCACTACACTGTGATTGTATTTTATACACCAATGCTTTGACAGAAATACACAAAATTCAGGCTGTAAAAACTGACAACAGAATGACAAAAATTGATTTTTGAAAGTGAACAGAGGAACAAGCCAAAGAAGGGAAAACACCTTATTTCCTATAAATTGTGCCGGGGATTTTCTTTTGTTTCAGATCTCTTTCATTTTAACTCACAAAAGGCTGCACAGAAGGAGTTTCCACCTACACATTTGAGTTGACAGAACAACAATCCCATTATAACCTCTACTTTAATGGTGGTCTTTATAACAGCACTTGGATAATGCTGCCACCTTCAGTTATGGCTATGAGTTGCAGTCATATCACATAGAGCAGTGATTCTCAACCTTTTTCATATTAAGGACCCTAATTTAGTCCACATTAGGGCCACCGACCCCCATTTGATGAGATTTTGTATCTTGGACCCAAATCTGAGAATATTTTTTATAGTTAGGTATGATTTTGTTCAGAATTCCATGACTATCTGTAGAGAGATAACAGTGAAGCTATGATTAAAATAGTCACTCTTCTACATTCTCTAATTGTGTTAACTTCTTGTAAATTAAATAATGGTGAAGTTTAACAATTCATCAATTTGCTTGGGACTGCCTAGTACCCCCTCAAGGACCCCTGGTGGTCCCCGGACCCCACGTTGAGAACCACTGAGCACTAACACTATGATTAGATTCCAGTCTTTTCCTATGAAGCAGCAGTTCCTATCAAGCAATATATAATGAACAGAGTGAGGTCTTGTTTTTTCCTGATTTATTTATTTAAAGTACTAATCTGTCTCCTCTTATCTCCCCTTTCCTTTCCTCAGCGGTGTACATCCTTATTGGTGCAGGAGGGCTCATGATGCTGGTGGGGTTCTTTGGTTGCTTTGGGGCTGTGCGCGAGTCTCAGTGTCTTCTTGCATCGGTGGGTTGAAAGCGTTCAAAAGCGCTGCCTGTCTATAGCGCATCATCCATGCGCTACGTTGCTGTGCTTTGTTGTTCCTGTACTGACATTTCAAAAATACATGCGACATAATCCCCCTGAATGCTTGCTGGTTCACTGTACCTAACCTTTCCATGTGAGAGACAGGCCTAGCTCGTATGCGATGATAAACTTGCTCTCTGTCCCGCAGTTCTTCGCTTGCCTTATGATAATCTTCGGTGCAGAGATTGCAGCTGGCGTGTTTGGATTCATAAACAAGGAACAGGTACAGCATTTTTATTATGTTCTTTGCTTTTGAAATACAATGATTCAATTCACAGAAAAGCATTATCACTAACTTATTTTGTGTTATCTTTTATCAATATTAGATCGTCGAGGAAGTCCAAAAGTTTTATAGCAGCTCCATTGCTGACAACTCCAATTCCAACAGCACTGCAATAGCATCCATGTACCACACTGTTGTGAGTACAATATTCTTCATGTTCGTTTGTCTCCTTCATTTGTCAGTTGTTGTCACTATCAGTGTGACCAGGATCAGGGTTTTATCCTGATAGGGCCTTTCCTTTGCATTTATAGCTGAACTGCTGTGGAGGCTCCACACCAAACCCTGCTCTGTGCCCTGAGGTTAATGAGGAGACCAAGGTAAACGCTCATGCCGCTTTAACACCGCATAGCCACAGAGTGGCAGTGTAACGCCATTGTAAAACTATAAAATTGCAGCAGTATAGTGTTGGAACCACATACTGTAGGCTATATGTATCAGTAGTATTTATCCCTCTCCCTTGTTTGATATAAAATAATTTACAGCAGGAGAGGTTTGATGTCAACAATAGAACGGCATGAATAATGAAGTGTTGTTTGTATTTGTTTATAGGACTGCCTGACTGCGATAACAGACTTTTTCAACGAAAAGCTGTATATCATTGGATATGTTGGGATTGGGATTGCAGGAGTAATGGTGAGGATTTACAAAACCAAATATTCCTCATAAACCTGATATAATAGTTCAGATTTTTGATAATTTTGTGATAATTTGTCACCATTTATCCACAATGACAATTTGTTGATTAAACTGGTTCATGCACGTCATGTACAACCTTTCATGAATCCTCACAGCCTACTGATATTTGTTTCAGCATGTCCCAAAATGTGTGTGATTGTCTCCTCAGATCATAGGGATGATCTTCAGCATGGTGCTCTGTTGTGCGATCAGGAACAGCAGGGAGGTCATATAGACGGTGAGTTGACCCCGCCTCCCACCCTACCAGCCAGCCCTGTACAGGCTCACTGAACCCCTCAGAATCAACCTATCTGCATAAGACGGGGAGAGGCCAAGGACTTTTTAATGTCATTTATGCAAGTCCAGGGTAATTAGGTGGGGAGGTTCACCGAATATCACAAAGAGAGCACAATTACATCCCGACTGTCCCAGTATCAAGGGCCGAACTCAACACGATACGCTGGACCGCCATCTTTACACCTTCTCCTCAACGCCACCAGCACTGAAACACATTACTTTCTCTTCTTTCCTTTCCATAACACATGCTCTGCGTTTGGCACTACTCTATGACATTCCTCGTTTCTAGCATCCTCTTGTTACACTGCTGCCGTTCCAGAGGCTACAGTAAAAGGCCTCTTTGACACAGGAATGTTATGACTGAGGAGTATTGCTGTAAATATGGACACTTATTTTATGTATCTGCTGTTGATTAACATTATTTATTCAGTGTCCTTTATATCCCTTTTTACGTAATTTATAGGCCTAATGCCAATCATGTGCTTAAATGTTTTGAGGACTAGCCTACCTTTGCATTATAAATTTCATTATGTGCCTATATAGTCAAACACAGACAAGCCTCCAGCTATTGTACCCATTATCTATTCATCGTGATTTCAATATGTACAGTACTACTGTGCTTGCTGCCTGCGATCATTCCAAAGTATTTCTACTTTAAAGCACAATAGAGGAAGTGTAGACATGATATCAACCCAAAGGGTTAGGAAAAGTCTGATGACAAACTGCCATTCTGTAAATCTCCAAATTGATCTAAATGTTAATGAACTTATACAATGTCCTGCTCAAGCTCTTCTGGAGCATATGATGTGTGAACCGTAACAGTGAGCTAGTTTGCATTTTGTGTGAATTATTGTGGATGTAAATTTTGTTGGTGTGCCAATAAGATGTGAATTATAGAATAATGTAGTAAATGTGGACTCATAACGTACTGTTAACCACAATAAAAAATACATATTGGGTGCTTTTATTGACATCTGTGGTTATCTTCTGTTTCCTGCCTCTAAACGGTCAGAATCATAGAAGTTTGCTTTTCACAAGGTGCCAGAACTAGCAGCAGTGCTCCGTCTCATAAATCCACTCTGTGGCAGGTCAGCTTTCTTGACATGTCAGCATTCTTTCTTGTTAGATCATACAGAGCAGCAGCCAAGTGTTACACCTGAGTTGAGCAATGTTTGGCAAGTAAATGTAGCACAAGTATGCACTTATGTAACTGCTATGTAGACTACACTGATGTAAGGGCCCAGGCACTCAGGATTCTACTAACAATATTACCAATGAGATTTATCTATCAATGTGCAATTGCCCTAGGGTACTTTCCTTAGATTGCTTACATAAAAGGTAGCTTTTAAAATACAATGGTAATGTCAAGCAGCTCTAATCGTTGATTTCCTTTTAGGAAGAGTTTCTTTTAGTAGTACACATCAGAATACTTTCCTTCCTGGGTTTATTATATGTGGTGATAACTGATAACTTGAAGTATATAGTGGTTACTTCTACGTTTGAGGCCCGTTACATGTATTTGTCATTTGTCCACTGTCCGTAGTTTCTTCAAAGTTCTTGTTCTTTTTTATGCAGCATTTCTGTTATTTTGTCCATCTCCTTTACGCTGGTGACACTGGTGTCTCCCATATCTGTCTGGTTACATCATCCAGTTTAACAGACCCATTAACACAGGTTGAGAGCATAGTAAAACTTTATTTCTTACATTTATGTACAAAAAGACAGCACAAACATAGAAAGTGTGGTAACAGGTATTTCAACATGCACACAGTAGCATAACGCTATTTTGGCCAAGAGCTTTTTCTAAGAATGAGAAATCCGCTCTGTTAAGGCATAAACCAAAGATGGTTGAATTTTTAAATACTTTTAAGCTATGCATCGAGTCCCCCATTCCATCTAAATTGAGTTTAGGTGGACAAACACATACAAACATAATGTGCATCAATGCATCTCAAGTATTTGCAGATATAATACAAAGACTGCTGTTAACGGATGAACAAACTACTGTAGGGCTAAATATCAAGTATATGTCAGGACACTGGTCCCATGTCAGTAGGAAGGTTTATGATCAGTCAAATTAAACATTACACTCACATTTGTTGAAAATGTATATATAAAAAAAATAAACATTCTTCTGCATGTGTAAATTGGGCCTCGTCGTGTTTCTTCCTCCAATCAAAGCCCTTGTTATTAATTGAAGCCTTCATGTCATAAGACAGCAATGAAAAAAAGAATAATTACATGAGAAAAAAAAGATACTGCAAGCTACTGCATCCAACAATTCAAAAGTGTATCTCACATGTTCAAAAGCAAATTTGAAAAGTGATGAATTGGGAAAAACAAATTGAAGGTCTGTCACTTTAATGAAGTCATTCCCAGCTCCTCTCCCTCACAGAGGGAAGAAGAGCAGGACTATCGAGGGACAAAGAAAAGATAACACTGCAACTCTAAGTCCCCAGCCCAGCAAGGCTGATATCTTCAAGTGCAAACATTGGTCACAGCCTATTGAATAAGCAAAAATGTGGAAGTGCAACGCAGCCGTTAGACCACACAGTAAGTTCAGAAACCACAGAGGTTTCGTTTTTTTCACTGAAGCTGTTCTGACCCCTCAGAGCAGTCATCTGTAGTTTTTTTTTGTTGTTGTTGTACACCAGTGGTATGTAGCTGCCAGTTGTTTGCTGATATACTTCATCTACGCTGAAAAAGGTCCTGTGCATAGCCAGCCAGCTTGACGAGGTCGGTCTGGTCTCATGCTGACAGGAAGCTGACAGGCGAGTTGTCCAGGATATATTCTCCAACACCAACAAAGTACATGACCTGTGCTATACCGAACAGAGGGGCAATGACCAGGGCCCGGCAGCCTGCACCTTTCAGGAAGGCAGAGGGTCCCTCCTTCCGCATTATCTTACTGTGGGGATACAGACGGAGGGGGTTTGTTACACACACATACATACACGACTACAATAAAAAGCTACTACAGGAGAATGACAGGTAGATCAACGAATGGCTCAGCCGTCTCACCTCACACAATCCACAACACCGTTATAAGTCTCCTCAGTGGACCCTTTGTTCAGTGACTGCAGTCTTGTCTTCACCACTGGAAAGAAGAAAAAAAAACCTGAGATTACATCCATACCAATTACATTACTGCTGATGACACTCAACAGGACACATCAAAAGGTGACGTGGTTGACGTCTCAAAACTCACCATCACAGGGATTAACAGCCACTGCAGCAGTGGATCCAGCCGCACAGCCAGAGAGGAAAGCCCAGTAGAAGGGTGCGGACTCCTCAGGACTGGGTTTACCCAGGCGATTCAGGTTGGCAAACAAGGGGAAGTAGACGATCGAGAAGGGAACATCCCTGAAAGAAAGAAATCAAACCAATTCAAATTTGTTAGATATCAAAAACTTGGTGCAGTGTAATTGGTCTATAAAGTTCCCAACTTAAGACTGCTTCCACTTCAGTGAGGAATGAGAACTTACCTCATTAGTGTGGCTCCCAGGCCTTTGTAGAGCCCCTGGATGCCCTGGGTGTGGAGCAGCTCCCTGGCAATCTGAGTGGCTGACACCGCCCGAGGTGCCTGGACCACCGGGCCAGAGTTGTAGGAACGGCTGAGCATGGCGTTGGTGGCCGCAAGCTTAGTGGGAGACATCATGCCTGGCTTTCTTTGCTGGGCCGCTTTCAACAAATGATACAAAATATACATTAGTGACATTATCATAAAAGAAGAGAGGCTAAACTGTACCAAGAATGTGTTATATTTGCTCACCTAGTCTGCCTGCATCCTGCAGTTGAATCTTGAGCATTTCCATTGGGGTAGTGACAACAACTTGGCACATGCCTGCACCACAACCTGCCAGCATCTCTTTGAATACCGTCAACCCCTTCCTGTTAACAGTTAAGAGAAATATTAGAAAACAATTGATGGGACATGGTATTTCAATGAGTGTAAGGCCAGACGATCTTACTTACCCATCCTTGGCAAGGTGATGACGGAAGAAGTCATTAGCGGCGAGCTTGATTGCCTTCTCAGGGGTAACCAGGGTCAGATTTACAGCAGCACCTGAGGACAAAAACTGAAAATTAACAATGCATTCACAATCAAATTTGAATTCTTCAGTACATGTTACAACATTCCCAAAACATTCCCCGCCACTATCATTTCAACATTAGAATGGAATTATTCCATTGTATACTAATCTAAAGCACACCATCATACAAATGGAATAGACAAGACAAAAAGCTCAACTCAGAGTAGATTCAGACATGATGATGGAGGGGGATTATTTCAAGGGAAATTACATTAAATGACATGAGTTTGAAAAGGAAAATGAGAAACGAGCTAGACATAACGACAAGAGAAAGAAATCAGGAAATGAACAATCAAAGGGGGATGCAGACTAGAAAGTAAGTCATTATATTATAGGGCCCACTTTAATGTGGAGAAAACTTTGGGAAGAATGACAGTCTATGTGTCTAGAAGAAAGCTACAAGTCAGTAAGTAGGTTAATGTTTGGTTAAAGAAGACGAAATTTGGACAGAAATTAAAGAGATGTTAGTGAAAGGACTGGCTGAATCCTTGGCTATGGGCTCTGTCCACGTGGACTTTGCGTAAACTTTAAATGCATCTGTGGCAATCTGATGCATTCTGTCCATGGCAAGCTTATGTACCATCTCAAAAACAAATGTTATCAGGCCGCCACAGATGCGTTTGTAAGATCAACCAAAGTCTGCGAGGACACAATCCATAGTCCAGAAACTGGGATTCCACCACAGAATGACAGGACAGTGGAGGGACAGCCTAATAGATAGTTACGAATATATATAGACAAGGAGCCTAAATACGGAACAAATAGATGGCAAAACAAAAACTTGTGCCTAGTTTTAAATAGAGCAGTGTTGTAAGAACCATTAAATGATTTGCCTCCAGCGTGGCTGCGCCTTATCGGCTAGCCTTCAATATCCCAGGGGGACCCAAGTCTGTAATATGAAAAACACAGATGCAAACAAACAGCATTCCTCACACAAGCAGAGACCCACACTAAAGACCTCCATTTTCCTTAAATGAAACTACTCCCATAGAATTAAACTTTTCCTTTTCTACATTACATGAACAAATTAATGAAGCAGACAATTTCTGTTCCTACTGATTGCTCATGTGCTACATTACCTGCCTATACATTACACAGCAAAAAGTTGTAAAAGCAGTTTGCATGAGAACAATAGCTTTGGCTACTTCTCTTTGATCAGCATTTCATAGCCTATAATGATTTAAACTAAATCATATTTCTAAATAATTAACGCAATTCAAGCATTGACAATATTCTATATACAGGACATGAACCCTCAGCAAACAATTAAGTGTACCCATATGTAATCATATCCATGTGCAGCTTAACCATATAAAAATACTCTTATCCTCTGCAAAGTTTTAGTGTTTGAAAGCAAACTTCTTCAGGTACTGGTATTGGCCTATGTGTTCCTAAGACTCAAATGTGAATGAATCTTACCTCTATACATTCCAAAGTATCCCTCTGATCGAACTGTCTTCACAAGGCAGTCCATCCTTTAGAAACAGAAAGAAAATTGTAATATCAGTATGAATTGCCTAAAGGGAGAAACTAACTAAAATGTTCATAGAAGTGAAATTATACAAAAAATTAACTCAAAGCCAGTGATTATTCCAATTTCAGTTTAACAGGTGCCAGAGGCAAGGAACAGTGGGTGCTATGAGCAAAATGGCTGCTGAGAGGGTGAACAGAGCAGTACATTTCCATAGTCATTGGGCATTCCAGAGGATTAGGCCAGTCATGGGAGATAATGAGAAAGATGAAATGGTCCTCATGGTCTACCAGGTCAGGCATTTAACTTAGTCTATATATCCATCATGATGACATGCACTGAAGATCAACATATGTCAATCATGGGATTAGCAAGAACAGCATTGTATTATATAAGTGATTTAGCACCAAGGGCATCACATATGTCACGACAACAGTAACTAAGAAGACTTACATGCTTTTGTAGACCTGTTGACCTGGTCTCTGGTTCTGCAACCTGGTCTTTGCCAAGTCAATGGGAAAGACACAAGTAACCCCAACAATGCCAGCAATACCCCCATTAATCAGCTTGGCTGGGAGGCTGAGTGGAGAAAAAAAACACGGATTTAGTATATCAAGACAACTACCCAGGACTCTTAACAAAGATGATAATTACATGGATGCAGGACAATTATGTTAGGTTGGCCAACAGCTAAACAAAGACATTGTACACCTATAAACAATACTTATACTGAATTAGATTTAAGTAGGAAAAAGACACAAGTAGACTTACCTAATCTGCTGCTGAGACATGGTGACTTTCAAAAAAGTAAAGATAGGAGATGTAAAAACGAAGTAGTGTGTAGACAAGTGTTCTTGAGTCAACCAATGAGTAGAGTCCTAGATAGAGATACATGTATGAGTTACTTGATGCACAGACAGACTTCTGAGTACACACATGCAACAACTCTCGCTGCACACAAAGCTTATCCCTCACACATGATGCGCTTTGGCTTATCTATGCACCTCATTACTAAAGGGTGACGCGTCCTGCTAGGCGTGGGCGTGTTCCAGCTCACATACCGGGACACCATAAATGGGCATTACCGCCATTTGTAAGCTCTAACGCTCTTACTGCCTAAAAGCCGGTAGTCTGTAATGCAATTTTTGTTGAATCTGCTGTAACATCCGGCCGGTGAGAGGTTTAGCATAAATCATCGACTTCAACTCCTCGTGAACTGGTTAGAATTTTTAGGGAAAAGATGCAAAAGCTATGGGAAAACATCGGCTTAGCATGCTTCAGACTAGACATCCCCCTATGATTTTTTTTTTATCCCATTTCTGATAAGGTCAAGACTTGATCAATGAACGTTATCCATTGCAAGGCCTTAATTTGCTAACTAATTATAACACGAGGAGAAAAAAATTTCTACAAACAAGTGTCCCTCTAGTCTTACAGAGAAACACACTTCCTTTCAGATGCTCAGAGATAACGGTTGATTAGCTTAGCTAGCAAGCAAACGCTAGCCAGCCGGTGTTAGCCATTCAGAACAATACAAGGTTTGAATTTAAAAACTTAGTCACGTTAAACACACGTTAACTCATTTAAACGTTGTTGTTTTTTTTATCTGCTACTCACCTAAAGGTTATTTCTTTCGCAGTTATTTTTTTTTTTTTTAAAGTTTGTTTCGTTTCACTGATAACAGCTATGTCTGCTTCAGCGGTCGACTGAGTTAGATCTAGACTCACTGGAAAATTCCATTCAATTTTAAGCAGGGGGAGGGACTAAACCAAGTCGAGACACAGCTCCATGCAACCCGATCCTTATGTCGCATATTTACATACTGGCGGCTGATTGGCTCCTTTTTACTTCTCTCGAACGAAGAACAAGATCAGTGTCGCCCAGCCCCAGCCCCAGCCCCAGCCCCTTCCAGTTTTAGGCTTTGGTTAAAAACCACTTCATATGATCTCAACATTAACTCATAGCTGATTTTTTTTTTTTTGCTTCGCAAGAGACCATGTTCTCAGTCGAAACATACGTTTGGTAAACTCTACTACACCGTTTGGGACAGTTGCTGTAGGTGCCCAGGGATAGCAGTATGATATCAAGCTACATTCTGTTCATGATGGAAAATTACAGGGTGAAAACCAAAGCTCACGTATAGACATGTAAGCTCTTGTTGGCCTGTTGCCACTGAAACAGGTCTTGAAGTTGATTTAAAAGCAAGTCCCAAGTCAGTCTCAAGTCTTGAGGCACAAGTCTAAATGTAGATTACCAAGTCAAGTCCATGTCATTAATGTCAAATCTAAAGTCTAAATGTAGAACATCAAGTCAAGTCAGAACAAATCAAGAGTCCAGTATCAATTTCATATCTTAAAGGAAACAAAATATCTAAGACTTTTCAATGCAATATGGTTTTAATAGGATAAAAAATTGGTACGAGCATCATGAGTTTGATTTCTATAGCCTAATTAGTTAACTTCAATAAAATCTCAATAAAATCCCATCACTTTAATCTAAATCATTTACACAAACACAAGATCTTTCGTCAAGACTTTAGAAACCTTTTCAAGTTGTCAAAGTACAAGGGAAAGTCAAGTCCCGAGTCACCAGAACCCAAGTGAAGTCAAGTCTCAGGTATTCTCTTCATGCATCAAGTTAAGTCTCAAGCAACTAAAACTGTGACTCAAGTCTGACTCGAGTCCAAGTCACGTGCCTCAAGTCCCCACCTCTGCTGGTTGAAGTTAAGCATGAAAATTCTGGACTGGAGAAGTTCATATAATACATGATTCTATTCTATTCTATTCAGATCCATTTAGGATAGTCTTGGCTCAGTAACCTTTGTGTTTATATGTATGGGAACTTGCAATAACAATTGGTCAAGTGATTTCTTTGGAACCGGTTAAGCCAAATAGCAACACATTCATGCCAAATTGCCTGAGCAATTGTCAAGACCTTTTATAAACCTTGGTTAGGCCAAACCAATAACAAAAGCTACACTGAATTCTTCAAGGGAAACTCCAAGGCTGGACCAGACAATCTGTTTTGTAAACTCTACTAAATAGTGTAGGCGCCCAAGATATCTATATAAACTGCATGATATTAAGCTATACATTCTGTTCATGATGGAAAATTACAGCGCAAATACCAAAGCTCATGTATAGACATGTAGGCTTTTGTTGGTCTGTTGCCATTGAAACAGGTCTTGGAGATGTTGATTTTACAGCTATAGCAAACAGCCATTATTGTGAAAGGCATGTCAGCTGAGTGAAGGGTAGATTAACTGTTCTTTACTGGTGAAGCATGACCAAAGTTGGAACGATCTACAACAGTGAGTGCTACATACACGATAAGTAATAGGCCTACTTATTTTCGCTTTACTGCATGAAAACGGGCATTGAATGTAGTCATAAACTTGAGGTAAAAAAATATAGCCTATATATATACAATTATCACTGATGCAAAACCATGATATCATCTCAACACCAACTCAGGGGCTTTCTGCTTTGGAAGAGGTCGTTCTCAGTCGAAACATGATATCCTATCTGGCTGAAGTGAAACACAATCATCCCAGAGTGGAGAGAATAATAAACTATTCTATTCTATTCTATCCGAGTCAAATAGTGTAAAAATGAGTGCTATATACAAAACACTTATGCCTACATTATGCGCCTATTTTCTCTTGATTGCATTAAAACTGGCGTTAAATCCAGTCAAACAAAAAGTATCACTGATACAAGATCATTCTTCACATGAACCTCAGTCGAAATATAATTGCATGTCTGGCTCAAGGAAAACATACGGAAGTAATGAATGTAATGAATTCTTCTATTCTATTCTATTCGACAGAGGTCCATTTATAGTCTTGGCTCAATATCCTTTGTATTTAAATGAATGGCAACTTGCCACAACAGTTAGACTTGGGGTTTCCCCTACACAGGGTGAGTCACAAAGAGACTTGCCAAAACAATTAGTCAAGTGATTTCTTTGGAACAGGTTAAGCCAATTTAGGAACACATTAAGTCTTAGCAATTGTTGTGCATTGAAACCACTCTGGGAGATGTTGATTTTAACAGCTATTAAAGCATGACTGAAGTTGGAACAATGAGTTACAATGAACGTTAGATACATTATAGTTATATACTCAACGATGTTCTCCTATTTTCTCTTGTGCGCATGAAATACAGCAGTTGTAGTGAACTAAAATAAACAAAACTTTGAGAGGAACCAAGTAGGAATGCAATGGTGAATTTGTGACAACAGCAGCAGGGCGCAGTTACGCAGTCTAGCCAACTCTTACTGAAGAATTTGGTTTCTCACATTTTTTCTGGGTGAATAACACAACAAAAACAAAACTGTAGTGGTTTGTCTGAATGGCACAGCGGTAGGTATGTGCCCCACATAGTTGGTTCTCCTGGAGCGCTGACGGAGGCAAATTCCATTTCATCCATTGCTTTATCCATTAGGGTATTAGGGCTGTGGTTTTCAAAACACCACCACACAGGGAATTCCAGCCGGGCAATTCAAACCATTGTGTTGTCTTATGAGTCGGATTGTTTTAGAATCAAATCAGGTCGGCTGAATAAAAAATAAACCACAATTAAATGTATAATGTATTAAGGTCTCTTGCTGCATTTTAAAACGCAATGGACACCATAATGACACAGCATGTCTTTTTGAATCTAATGATGATTTGCTGGGTTTCAAGTCACCAGCTTTATACCATTTCAATTCAATTCTATTCAATTCTATTCCAGGCTGGTTCTGAAAACGTTTCGTGCCAGTAGAGTGGGAGTTGATGGACAGGAAAATATAACTGAACATATATATCATCAAACAAACCTACTTTCATCTAACATAAGATTTTTTCGGCAACACATTGAAGTTGAATAAACGCTACAATGTGATATCTGATCATCTGGGTGATTTGTTGTCTCACTACTCCACCTCACCCAGTTTTTACCATTCCGTCAGCAAGCGACGCTGCGTACGCACACATCGGCATGTGGTCACTCACACTGGGACATTAAAATAAAGCTGTGGAAACTCTGTGATGTCAAACTAAGAATTGGAGAGAGACGGCACAGAGCTCCACGGTGGGCTTATCGTATATTCCCCCACATTACCCACTCTGAGCTGCAGGGCTATAAATAAACTCCAGCTGTCTTCCCAAATTCCCCCTTTGTAAATCTCAGACAACACATGACACACAAATGGTCTATTTGGGATGAGACAAAAGCTAGCCAAGAGTTCACACAATGAGCTCTTCTTTTTATGTACTGTGGCTGGTCTTTAAAGTTTTACATCTTTATTGTTGGTACATTTTATCAGTGGCGGTGTATCGATGATAATCATGTGACTTGTGACCAGAATGACTCTTAAGGTAAATATAGCAACATGAGGTGAGTCAGTGTCAAGGCCTTTTATCTGTAATGTAGTAAACAGAATGCTTGTGTTGTTGTGTGACGGCACACTACTTCCAGCACAGGATGTGATTAAGTCAAGGACAGCTTAGTCGGAAAGCTATTTACAGAGTTCAGCTTTAATTGAGTTGCATTCAGGGTTTTGGTTTCAGAGAGAGCATAATAACTCTGGGCGTCACACACACACGTGAGCAGACAGAAGGCTAAATAAAGTAATGAGGCTGACAAAAATACCAGGATCAACCTCCATTGTAAACAGAGTTGTAGAGCTGCAGCACAGACACATAAGGCAACAAAGGCACAATACAGCAGGATGGTACAATGGGTAACAGTACAGACAGTTCAAATGTCACTTTATCCATCGCAAGCTAAAGGATGACATTTGTCTTCCCTCAGAACATTCACCGATCATGACATTTCAACTCAGTCATTTTAACAAAAAGAGGCAAGCTGGAATAGACAACAACAGCAGAATCAGAAGGGGGTCATGTAGTTGTTCTGGCCAGGATATGGGTAGATACGCCTGACCGGCTTGGTACACCTAGCTCCGTCCCCGCCGGCCCTGTGGGCACACTCATCGCTGTCAGTTTTGCAGGCGCCACAGTGGCAGCTGAGAGCCACTGGGTAGGTGAAGAGAGGGTTGGCGTCGACGGGACAGCCGGGCAGGACGGCTGTGCGGTACTCCATCTTGTCATAGGTACAACCTCTCTGGATAAGGAAGCGTGGCCCTACTATATCCCTCACGTTGCTGTCCTGGTCACCACACACAAGCACAGGATCAGCAGATGAGTGATCTTATAACACATTTTAATCCCTTGAGCTAACGAAAACATAATATAATAATAAATAAATAAATTAATTAATGAATATAATTTGTAAAGCACTTTTCAAAAACAAGAGTTTACAAAGTGCTGAACAGAAAGAAATAAAATCGAATACAAATAAGAAGAAAAAAAAACTATAAAATAAACAGAATAAAACAATACAATAAAATACAATAAAACACGCAGTAAAATGCAATAAAAAAACAATACAATACAATAAAACACAATAAAACACAGGTTAAATAGAAGGAAAAGCCATGCAATAGAGGTGAGTTTTTAACCGTGATTTAAAAACATCCACCGATTCTGCCATTCTGACGTTGTATGGTAAACTGCTCCATAGTTTGGGGGCCAGAGCCGTAAAAGCTCGGTCTCCCTTTGATTTGAGCTTAGTTGGAGGGACAGCTAAAAGACCTTGGTCTGACGAACGAAGACTCCTTGAAGTATGGTAGGGCTTTAGAAGTTCAACAATATATCTGCCATGCAAGGCCTTGCAAAATCAATTCTAAAATGTACTGGGAGCCAATGTAAAGAGGCTAAGACAGGGGTAATATGAGCAGAACGTCGAGTCTTAGTTAGGAGTCTGGCAGCGGAGTTTTGGACAAGCTGTAGTGGATTTAAAGATGACTGAGTCAAGCAAGCAAAAAGTGCATTACAGTAATCTAAACGGGATGTGACAAAGGCATGAATGACTTTCTCTGTATCTTGAAATGACAGGATGGGGCTGATCTTGGCAATATTCCTGAGCTGAAAAAAGCATGATTGGACCAATTTTGTGATATGGTGATTAAAGTACAAACTGGAATCAAAATAAAATCCTAAATTCTTAGACACTAACCTTACAAGGCTAGATAAGGAGCCCAGGGATTGTTGAACTGCTTGAGCAGTAGGGTCAGAACCAATGATTACAATTTCTGTCTTATCAGCATTCAACTGGAGAAAGTTTTGGGCCATCCACCCCTTGATGTCAATAAGACAATTGTGTAAGATAGACAGTCTGCTAAAATCATTTGAATTAAAAGAAAGATACAGCTGCGTATCATCAGCATAAAAATGGAAGGAAATGTTGTGCTGTCTAATAACATGCCCCAAGGGTAACATATAAAGAGAAAACAGAATAGGCCCAAGAATGGAACGTTGAGGCACTCCACAAGAAATCTGACGTTCAGACGAGGCGAAATTGCCAATGGACACTGAAAACATCCTTTTGGAAAGATATGAAATGAACCACTCGAGAGCTAAACCACAGATACCAACCCACTGGTGCAATCTTTTGATTAGGATGTTATGACTTAGGCTCCTCATTTTTATAATAAAATAGGCAAATTAATGCGCTTTACTCTGAAATAGAGTGTGGCTCTATTATCTAATGTGAAACATTACTGTGAAATTTTGCACAATTAAATAAAGGCCTTTGGACTGTGTAATGCTTGACCATTAAAACTACAAAGTATAAATCCATACATACACGTGTTGCATATATGTTCACTTAGAAACTTTTCATTTTCTGTATGACATTTTAGCCTGAAATTACTGTTTTCTTTTTTTCCAACTCTAGATTCTAATGACAGACATAGTCATTTATTTCACTGCAATGTACATACCCTTGAGTAGCAGAATCCCATGCAAATAGTAGTGTTGATGGCCACACAGAAGTCACACTCTGGCTTTTCCACATACAGTGTGTAGTCAGTGGGAATACACATGGGAACAGCTGGGCTGAACAGCAGGAAAAGGAGGCCGCAGGTGAACACTGAAGATTCCATGTTAAGCAATGTTTGCTTTGTTTTTCAGTCAATTCCCTGCTTGGGAAAGAAAGATAAAGACACAAAGTGACAACCAGATAACAGAAATGATCAATTGTATGGTATGGTATCCTAAAATAAATTCTTCATTCCTGCTGCTCCCCTCTGGATGTAAAGGTCACTCGCTGGAGAGAAGTGGGCAGCTGCAGGCCTGAAGATGCTGTGAGTCTGAAGATTCTGGATGATCAGTATTTATGTGAACATAGTCCGCCTTTATCCAAGCTGCTCGTTATCTCCTATCACTGACGAGCAGGAAGTATTCAATTCTTAGTCCATTATGGGGATGACATGAATTAATGATCTCCTTCACAAGCAAAGGTAATCAAATAACACTGACGCAACAGATTCTGAGCCAGGTGCTGCTCTGTATGTATCTGGTTCTGCAATAAGGTGTAAAGCAGGCAATAGCCACTAGATGTCACAACATGCACAAAATCTTCATTTCTGATTGAAAGTACTAATATTTTTCGAAGATGTATTCACATTTTTACTTTGGGTTTCCTTTGCTTTCCAAAACAAGTAATCTTACTCTCATTTGAGTAAAATGTAACTTCAGTAACAACACTTCTTAGTAGGACCTCTTTCCCCCTCTGTTCAAAGTACTGTATGTGCATGTACAAATTATGCAGGCTGTTACCAAGCAGGCACTGTGGGTTAAAGAAAGTCCATAACAAAGAACAATAATGCGCATTAGTCAATAAACAAATTCAAACTGAATGCCATGTACAGAACTTGAACACAAAACATTCAGAGTAGGTTTATCTAAATGCAGAACAACTCAGTAAGTAAAATTTGAACTGCTGTCTTGATATAGTATTCATGGACAGCTAAATCCAAATCCAAATTCCTTTTGTAACAGACTATAACCTACTGACTCCTCAGTGAAGAGATAACAATTTTCCAGCACTGAACACTTTCAGACGGAAGGGGTTTCCTTATCTCTGTTTTTGTTTAATGATTGTTGAGGATTAGCCCCGTCTCTCTGCCACATTAATAACTGTGAAACATGTGATTTGTTTTTGATTGTTTACTATACACAGACACACACAAACTTTGTCTTGGTATTCCTGTTCTGCACCATAAAGTAGGCAATGTTGTACAAGATACACAAAATACATTGGAAAGACTGTTTTTCTTCTGTCATGTATACAAGGTCCTGTCATACACAAAAGAAGAAAAACAGCAAAAACAATCTGATAATAAAGCAATCAAATAATTATCTTTTTATGGTGTGCATGGCTACGTAACTAGTCTGTGTTACCATTATCTAATAATACAGTCAGGATGATAGAATGGGAATGATGATCAGAATATCACAATAGAGTGAGACAGGTGCATTGATATAATGTAACTAGAATTTAAGGCATGACAATATCCATGAAAAATATCCATTACAGCTGCCCGTCCCTTTTCTCCAGCTCTATTTCACCTTTACGTAACACTATATGACATTTTACATTAACATTTTAGGCATTTAGCTGATGCTCTTATCCAGAGTGACTTAAAATGCAGACAACTGCAGAATAAGCTTAAATTCTTAAGTCAAGTCAAGTCTCAAGTCTTCTCTTCATGGATCAAGTCAAGTCTCAAGCAGTTAAAATTCTGCCTCGAGTCTGACTCGAGTCCAAGGCATGTGACTTGAGTCTCCACCGCTAATATTACAGGTAACCACTCTATTGTACAGAGACAGTGCTTCCTGATAATAGCTGTTACAAGTGAAGAATTTCATTCCAAAATGTTATATATCCACATTATCGTCAAAAAAGATAATATTGTCTAGATAGTAATTTTTGACTAATAACTTCAACAATAATTCACAGTGAGGTTTACTTTGTGGCCTGCAATCATTTAGTAGGTGTCACATTTAGTTCATTAGTGAACTTCTGATTCTGAATGAATATTTAAGATACTGAAGTGCTAAGTAAAGAAATGAGAGATGTAATTTTTGACACATGCAAGGGGATGTGTCAGTGGGAGCAGTGACCTAACAAACACCTCTGGAGTTATCTTAAAGATTTGACTTGTCTTGTCCTCTGAAACCTCTAACATCACCTATTGCTGAGTAAGCGTGTCTGGGACAAAATAAATAGCACTCCATGACATGTTACTTTACCACTTCATTGCATAAAAGAATGGAGACATCTTGACTGCACAAGGTCCCCTATTTACCATCAGAACAGCACCAATATAACTGGTACAGACTACAGGATCCTCACTTTTTACAATCAAGGAAAATTGTGACCAACTTCAGTATCGTGTGTCCTTGATGGATTATTAACTAAACTAAACTAATCTTTATAGTCTGCCGACACCATGAGGATGGATCAGGCTCCTGGCAGCTGCAAGAGGAGTAGTTGAGGTATCTGATTGTTTCCTGTTAGTATGGAAGGGACTCTATTGATAGTTAGATTGGGAAAGCTGTAAACAACAAAAGAGGACTAAACTTCCAAAAACTTCTATCGGACTTTCCTATTGGTTTTTGTAGGTTTCAAGGTAAAACTTTGAAGCTTGAAGTTTTTGTGCAGTTGACTTAATATTTGTTAAACAATTCGTAGTCTAAAATCTATTTTTTCTTTATCTCTTTAGTGTGCATTTTTGCAATTATTAGTTGATTGAAGTTACAGCTTTCTATTGTGCGTGTAATTTCATTGTCTTTACACTGAATTGTGAGTAGATTGTCAAGAGAATTCGAAAGAGAAAATTAAACATTAGCAAGATTGCATAATACAGGAAACCTGTTGGATTTAAGTAGTCTTAACTGCAGTTAGAAGATAAGTGCAAGGAGGATCTTTCTGCTGGATTAACCATGGTTGGTACTGGCGGTCCAGTGGCCTCCTTCTCTGTGTGGGATTATGTGGTGTTTGCTGGAACAATTTTGGCAGCTGCTGGCATCGGCCTTTTCCAGGCCATCCGTGGCCGCAAGGAGACAACCAGCGAGGAGTTCTTATTGGGTGGACGTCAAATGACAGCTGTGCCGGTTGCCATGTCGCTCACTGCCAGCTTCATGTCTGGCATCACGGTAATTGGCACACCGGCGGAGGCCTACCGGTTTGGAGCAGCCTTCTGGCTCTTTGGCTTTTCCTATGCCATCATGTCCACCGTCACTGCTGAGATCTTTGTCCCCCTTTTCTATCGACTGGGGATCACCAGCACCTACGAGGTAAGGAGACATTGTAGACTGTAAATTATAACTATGGTACAAAGGCTGGGTGGCAGGTGAGAGAAAATGGATTTACAGTAGAAAGGTCAAAAGAGCAGGCATGCTTTGTTGATAAAAAAAATTTATGTGGCTAATTATTAATCTTGTGTAACTGGCGGTTTTGGTGGTTTGAAGTGATCAGGGCTTTAAGGCTTTAAAGAGTTGCACAGTATCCAAATACTATAAAAATGTTTCCTGTAAGAGGTGGGTGGGAGTTGGGGGTAAAAAAACAGGAATAAAGAAAAACCTAAAGCTGTTGTGTGCTGCTGGGTTGTAAATCATCACTTTAAAGGTGTCTAACTGTCTAGGTTTCCTTTTCCTCTGTAGTACCTGGAGATGCGCTTCAACAGGACCATTCGGTTAATTGGAACAACCATGTATATCATACAAACGGTAACTACAACGTCATTTCATCAAAAAGAGAATATTCAAATGGCGTCTGTGTTTAGATAATGAAAAACAAAAAGGCAAAAAGATGAAGAGTGGGACAAACATCCACGCTTAATATGGCAAATTTGTAATATTAAACAGCACCTGTCTTTTTCCTTGTTGACTATGTAAATTTGAATCTTAAAACCAATTCCCACAAACCATTAACGTGAATCACATGTTTGTTTGCATCCAATCAACTAATGGTGGCATCTTTCTCAGGCCCTGTACACTGGTTTGGTCATCTATGCCCCAGCTCTTGCACTGAATCAAAGTAAGTCTTGATACATGGTCTGTTTTGACAATAGCAGCATTGTTTATGATACTTTAGTTCCCTATAAGCACATGTGTTTTTTTTCTTGTTGATTTTCCCATTTGCAATTCCCCATCCTTGCACCT
This sequence comes from Centroberyx gerrardi, assembly GCF_048128805.1. Taxonomy (NCBI): domain Eukaryota; kingdom Metazoa; phylum Chordata; class Actinopteri; order Beryciformes; family Berycidae; genus Centroberyx; species Centroberyx gerrardi. The sequence continues at coordinate 12,393,376 of NC_136001.1, forward strand.
ATACAGCCTCTCCACTGGGCCACAAAGCTGCCTGAGCATATTGAATCTTACATAATTTAAGTAATCAGAAAACAAGATAAAGCAAGAATTGGGGCATGTTTTATCTTAACTGAATTATCTGCAATCATGTGATACATTTTCTGATAACAGATTTTATATGTTCATGTAAAACATACACTTTTTTTCTTTCTCTCTTCTGTTTAGCCAGTACACAGGGCAAACCTGTACAAGAGAGCTCACTCTGTCCTTGTTTAAATAAAGGTTGAATAAATGACATGATAAAGCACAAACCTATGCTACAAAAAGGTGGATAATACAGACTTTGTATCTGGTTCAAGAGAGATTACGGAGACTTTGCCTTGAACTTACTAAAAGGGTCACACAATGTTATGACTCAATAGTCTTATTTTGATACATGAGTTATAATGGAGTTTTTTCTTGTTACTCAGTCACTGGGCTTGATCTGTGGGGAGTGTTGGTGGCTACAGGAGTGGTGTGCATCCTCTACTGCACTCTGGTTGGTAGTATGCATTGTACAATGTAACTGAATGAATGATCTATGTATTCAATCGTGTAAAAATAGTGACAATAGTGTACTCGCATGACAAACTCAAATAAAAGCAAAATATCTTTAAATCATTAATCAGAATTTTTTTTTATCTCAAACTATTAAACTAACAATAATGTGTTTCTCATTATGACAACACTTTGGCATCATCCACTTATTTTGGTTTTTGGCTCATACAAAAGATAGTCTATCTGATCTAATGTTGGTTTCTGCATGTTAAATGTACTGTATGTATATTATGGTTTGCTTGATAATGTGTAATTGTGCAAAGTTGATTCCACTGATTATGTTTCAGGGTGGGCTGAAAGCGGTGATCTGGACGGACGTGCTGCAGATGGTGATCATGCTGGCAGGTTTTGTGGCTGTCATCGCTAGGGGAGCTGTGCTGCAGGGAGGCCTGGGGAAGATTTGGGAAGACGCTGGTCATGGAGGCCGGCTAGACGCATTCGAGTAAGCGCGCAAGCAGACTTAGGTCAAATAGTATTTGTTCTTAGAGTTTCTTTTAACCTTATTGGAGTACCAGATGGGTGGGGTTTCCCTAATCAGGACAATTCAGATAGTGTCTGATAAGTTGTCAGTGACAGAAAAACATAGGCAGATTTAATCAACTTTCCTGTAATTGTCTAAGTTTTCCATCACTCATTAGTGTGTCATCATGTAGTGTCTTAGGCAGGAAACGTCACTGGCAGCAAAGTAAGTAAACAAACTATGGAAAGTATTCAAAAATACTATTTGACCCAGGTCTGCACACAATGATGATCAAGAAGACTCAACATCAGTAACCTGAAGTACACCTATTGAGACAAGATTTATAATTTTGGATCAGTGTCATTCCAAATATCTGGGTAATGTAGATGTCACCACAGATTACCTTCAATATTCTTTCAAGAGTTGCTGACCTTTTATCCCAGCTTTGACCCGGACCCTCTGAAGCGTCACACTTTCTGGACCATTGTGGTTGGCGGCAGCGTGATGTGGACGTCCATCTATTCCATCAACCAGTCCCAGGTGCAGCGCTACATCTCCTGCAAAACCTTAACACATGCCAAGATGTGAGTGTTTCTGCCCGCCATACAAATAAAATATCACTAATGCTGCATACACTGACAAGTCTTAGATAATTGTGTTTTTCCTCTCGCAGGTCATTATATGTCAACATGATTGGCTTATGTCTAACTGTGAGTCTGGCTGTGTTTTCTGGCCTCACCATGTTCTCCATTTACAAGAACTGTGACCCGCTCACTAATGGTGATATAGGCGCCCCTGACCAGGTAACTGTGATGTAGCAATTGTCTCTTTATGCATAACCAGATGGACTACACAGCACTATATAACCAAACATTATGGGTGACAGTAAAAATTGTGCATATATTTGTAACCCAGCTGCTTCCCTACCTTGTGATGGATATTCTGGCAGCCTATCCTGGAGTCCCTGGCTTATTTGTGGCTGCTGCATATAGCGGGACCCTTAGGTGAGGCCTGAGAGACAAACAAGCAAAATTTCATTCTTTCACATCAAAGTAAGCATGCTGCACTAGATAAGAAAAGTGTTACGCCAAAGTGTCCTAATAGATAAGGGACACAGGGAAGGAAAGCATGACCTGATACGACTTCTGGTCATGTTCCTTTCTGAGAAGAAGTCATTGTTCCATTGACTAATGCAAAATATTTTACCATTAATCAGCATTATTATTTATTTTTGAATACAAAAGGCTACACATTATCTACATACTACATGCAACTAATCTAATCTTTAATCCAAATGCATCAACCTTTCTTTTCAGTAGCTCAAAGACTACCATTGCATCTGTTTCAGCACTGTGTCTTCCAGCATTAATGCCCTCGTTGCTGTCACTGTGGAGGACTTTATTCTTCCTCTGTGGAAAAACCTGACACAGAAACAGGTGTCCTGGCTCAACATGGGTCTGAGTAAGTTGTGCTCTGACGTTGGTATCCTTCAGTGGTAATTGATTTAATCGCAGAACTGAAAAAAGTAAAAATATAATTTGAGAATGTTGAGAATTTTTACATTTATATTTTAGGGATTTGGCTGGTTCTGGTGACTTACAATGAATGCAACAGTAGAATATGCTTGAAATGTCAACTTTGCCAGCATCATAAACAACCCGTATTAAAAGTGCAGGAGTGAAAGCCACAGCACCCAGTAAATGTAAATAAATAACATACTTCCATAGTATTCCCAGAATGGTCATGTGTTTTAGAAAAGTGGAATGTCAAGAAATGAGTCAAGCTGATATAAATTTTCAAGAAAAATACGTCAGACACTTTATAATGTAGCTATATTCATCTATATTACTATCCTGAGCCCAACAGTAATCACTGCACAGTATGACTCCTTTGGGGTTACAAGATACAACCATTATCTTATCATGTTATTCTTAGCAGCCAGTTACACGGGTTACCAGTTTCACTGTGTGTGAGTTATGACATGATAGATAATGTGTTTTTGTAAAAAAAAAAAACAGTAGACAATCTGATAGCTGAAAAAAACCCAAAGCAAATCCCATGCAATTACACTGCAATAAAGAGAGAGTAGGAGAAATAGGGAATAAGAAATGAACATAAAATAATTGTAATAAACTTCATTTTTGCAGCACTTTTCCTAAAGCAGAGTTTACAGAGTGCTTTATAGGGAATCATGCAAAAACTATGCTTAATGGTAGAATCATGTTTAATTAAGTGAAATCAACATTAAAAATGCTGATACAGGCTCTTGCATAAACTAGGAGGTTATGAATTTATTTGAGATGTGTAAGAGCTGGTTGTCCTGGGTGTGGCCTTTTGTGTGTGAAAGCTGAGGAAGACAGAATGTACCTTTGTCCCATTCAATTTAATGTAAACACTGCTTCCTGTCGATTTGTATGGCGTTTGTACACAAGGCCACAATTGTTCATGTATGTTAACGTTTACTTATAGCTTGTTTAATTGAATTTAAATACATATGGGAGTGCATTTGTGAGAAAGAGTCAGAAAGAAAAGGATTGTTATTAAGATAATTCATTTTGAAATACATTGAGCCCTGTGGGATTTACTTGCTCATACCCCAAAAGAGCAGGTCTGTGTTTAAAGACTAAAGGAAAACTCAGATTTCAGTTCCATCTAAAAAAAAAAAAAAAAACTCTCAAAAAAGGCATTTTGAAATGCGATAGTTTGAATATGCACATATTAAAATTAAAAACCCCATGTAGAAACAAAAAAATGACTCAAAATTTCATGCAGTAGCCAGATTTCTGCTCAGCTTTTAAGAATGTTTATTTTATGGAAATCAATTAATGTCATCTTAACAAATTCCAGGTGTGTTCTTTGGTTTCCTGTGTATTGGGATGGCTGGAGTTGCTTCTTTGATGGGAAGCATTCTGCAAGTAAGCCTCTCTAACGCCACGCAGCAACACAACTACAGCCATTTATTGCTCTACAGCACCACCTACTGCTGAATATTAGGAATCACACCCAGTTCCTCCTGACAGTTTTCTATTTGCAGGCAGCTCTGTCCGTATTCGGAATGATCAGTGGGCCTCTTCTTGGTCTTTACCTATTAGGCATGTTTTTCCGCACAACAAACTCAACAGTGAGTATTCCCTATCACAAGTATATTCACTAGCACAACCATGCCTTGAGGTTTTTTTTTCCTAAATAGAATCTTTCTGACAGCACTTAAAATCTTGCTACATAAATAAATCCCTGTAAACATCTAAGAATCAGAGTAAATCCAGTCTAACATGGTGGGGTATCATATTTACTTTGCAGGGCGGACTTGTGGGACTGATCATCGGCCTTGTGTTGACTCTGTGGGCAGGCATCGGATCCCAGATTTACCCTCCCACAGATGAAAAGACGAAACCCCTCCCACTCAGCACCGCAGGCTGCAACAACACAATGGGCCAGAACTACACAACGTTGGCTCCCTGGACCAGTCCAGTAACATTAACCCCTCAGGATGAGTGAGTCACATTACAGCCACCTCAAAACGTACGTTAGTAAAGAACGTAATACGGTCATGGTAAGTAGGAATAGTCATTATCATATTATGTAGCAAATGAAAACAAAGATCAGTGCGTTGTAGCTATTAAAATTAATGAATATGGACTAAAAATCTAGTGAATATTGAATAAAATCTCCTGAGTACAACTTTAAAGTAACCAAGATAGGGGGGAAAAAGAGCCACTCCCAAAAAAGTTTAAAAAGACTTTTATTTTATTTGGCTATTCATTTTTAAAAAAAAAAAGAAAACTGTGCCCAACGCATTTTGGCCTTACAACCTTCATCAGTGTAAGGAAGCTCACAAAGAGGAAATTGTCTCACATATAATATGCGCTTGATGATGGCTAAACAGATGGAAGCGATTACAAATCATCTCAGAGTGCCATGTCATGGCAAAGGCTTTGGAAAGAAATTCATACATAGGCATCAACTTCACTATTTACATTTGTCTAAAAAACTAAATTTCAAGCATTTAAGAATAAGCCTTTAGATCAAAATGGCTTTAAGATAAGTAAACACATAGTACATTCAATCAGGTGCGTCCCAACTTTTTACAGTGTATATACTGTATATATCATAGATGAAAAAGGGTGCTCTTGTCACTGTTACACCAAGACAAGTGTGGAACAACAGATCTGGTAATGTTTGGGTCACAAGAGTGATGAGTGAAATTATTTGTTTTGTCTCTCAGTGGCAGGCCGGCGCTGGCAGACACCTGGTACTCTCTGTCTTACGTTTACCTCTGTCTCCTGGGCGTCCTGAGCACAATGGTGACCGGCCTGCTGGTGAGCATGATCACAGGTGAGCCATCCTCCTCCTCTGCCTCCCGCTTCCACTGCAGAGACAGGTCAACACCGGTTTAGCCTAATAACCGTTCAATATGAAAAGCCATTACAGTTACGTGATTACTTATTTACTTCTCTTTAGGTGGATGCAAACAGGAGAAGCTGAGCTCTGATCTGTTTGTGACGAAACGTGACCTCATCTGTTTCAACTGCTGCAGTAACTCGCAGGTAAAGAGATTGTTGCTCTTGTCAGATAATTGGAGACAGATTGAAGATGTTTTACCCACAGAACTACACAGTATTTTTTAAGTTACTGATATGCTGCTTATGTTCTCAACCCACAACAGGCATCAGACTTGATGGAAAAGGATTCCACGGATCTCCACATGGGAGCTGACAACTCTCAATTCACAGACTCGCGCTTTGACATAATGGATAAAGATGTTGAAAAAGTCACTAAATTTTAATGCTGCTATGTCAGTATACTGTTCCAGTCTCAGAGAGACATTTTTAATGGACAAAACACTTTTTCCATAAACATATAAATGACAACCCACAATGGTTTTGCTGCTACAACCCAGTGGAACATTTAAGTCACAACAACAAATCATTTTAACTCTAAGATGTGCCTGTTTATATTGATACAAATTTTGGAGTATTTGAAACATGTTGCTAATATGCAAAATTGCTGTATATTTTGTTTCATATCAAATAAGCATCAAATAAAATATTTTGTTTGTTTAATGTCAGTTCACAAATACAAATCAAATTACTTCATTCTTGACAACCAGTCATGCTGCAACATGGAAAATGATTCATTCTTGCCTATTCATGCTGACACAAATGCTTGTATATTTGAGGCATATTGTAATTTTGTGTTTTTTTTTGCTTTACAATATGTATGATGATATTACTGTTTTCGGGGGAGAAGTTTTAGAGCATTTGTTATGCCTTGTTAGTTTTATATGGACATGGTTCATTCTTTATTCACTTCCTGTGCAATTTAGTCACAACCTTTACTGATAATAAATCCTTTGTAAAAAGTTCAGCAGTGTTGACTGAAAACACACACACACACACAATCATTCAATACAGAGAACGTGAGTGAATGAATGTCAGAGGGCATGCCAGAAAGACGAGACAGAGAGAAAAAAAACAATGAAACTTAGTTTTTTAAAATGATCTATGTCTATGATGTACTTCTAAGGTAAATATAATGCATTATTTGCTTTGTGATGTACTTAAATGCTTTGGCACTATTGGTTCTCTTGAAGTGGCGGGTGTTAATTTCCCACCTTGTTCACTTTCATCCGTGCCAATAAAGTTTACTTGAACTGAAATTGAGAGAGAGAGAGAGAGACAGAAAGAGAGAGACAGAGAGAGAGAGAAAGACAGAGACACACAGAGAGAGAGAGAGACAGAGAGAGAGAGAGATACAGAGAGAGAGAGAGAGAGCAAGCGAGCGAGCTTTGGTCAGGGTAATAACCTTGTTGCTTGTCTCCTTGGCAACATACAATAGAGGAAGTTTACAAAGAACTGACCTGCCCACTTTTACCTGCCTCGATGCCAGGAAGACAATCCTTGTGCTGTTTCTGGCGCGTAGGGAGTGGAGAGTAAGCTGTCATATCAAGGGGGTGGTGAATGACTTTCAGGGAAGTGAACAAAGTTCCTGTTTTCACTCTCGCAGACAGAGCAAGGTGAGCTGAATATTTCATCTGTCCGTGGCAATGACTTGGCAAAACGATTAGTAATAGAGATTGAAAACATATACTGTATATTCATTTCAAGGCTTTGGCTTTGACAAGCTTTCATTTGAGAGATAGATTAGAAATATTATAGTCCTTATGACTACAAACGTTCAGAGTGTTGATATGGATTATCTCTTTAATGCCAAGAAGAGCATTTAGGGTGTACCAGCTTTCAAAATATGAGTCAAATACTGCTGCAAATATCATTTTAATGAAATCTTTGAAGATACACTGGAGATGACATACTTACAAAGGGTCACTACTTGTCACGTTTGATTGTGCAAGCTTGAAGAGGCTTAAATACAGAGTAAACACAGACTAGATTTTGTTGCTGCATATTACTAAGGGAAGGATTGTTGCCCTTAAACAGTTCGGTGGTTCTAATGTTTGATCTTGGTGTCCTTTACCAATGTAGTCTTTACAACATTTGCTCTTTTACTTGAGGGTGAGCCCATGTTTTTATTCTGTTTTCCAGTACAGAACTCAATGGCCATGGATACCAACTTTGTTCCTCTGGCATGCTGCCTTCTGACCCTTTCTTTCGCTACAACTACACCACCATCAGAAGAAGGGGGTTTGAATTTGGCTGCCAATTTGACTGGCACAGTTACAATGTCAACTCCTAGCTTAAACTTGACACACACCACTGCCATGGGAGCTCCATCTAACACCACCGCTGATGGTATGACAGTCTTTGCAACAGTTATCTCAACCTTGACTGAGGGCACAACTCCCTTTGCCAGCACTACCCAAGATGATACAGCACTCACCAAGGCCACAGCAACATCTGAGAGCACAAATCACCCCCAGACGACTCAGTCAACAGCCATCTGGACCTCTGCAACAGATGGTGCATCCTTGACGACCACAATCCCCAGCACTGAAACTCCAACCTTCACTGTGCTGACAACCCAAGCAACCCAGACAACTGTAGATAATACCAGTACACCTGATACTACATTCAATTCGACTGCAAATTCATCTCCGACTGTCAGTACAACCTCAGATTCAGTGCACAATGCCACACAAGGTAAGATACAGGCTCCATATTCTTATTTGCTGTTTTATCATTTTTTATTCTATTTACCTCCTGCCAAATTACCTTATTTTCTTCATTTTTTCCTGCATTACTAGGTTTGGGACTGAATAATTCAGAAAAGAATATGACTATTCTCTTCAGCGTTGTACTTGGAGTGTTTGCTGTCAGCCTGGTTGTGTACACGTTCCACAGATGCAAACACAGAATCCAATACTTGCATCAACCTCTATACAACACCGAGGACACAGGTAAGGAGTTAAATCCCCCATTCATCATGCAATCAATACAAACTCATTAGTCTATTATTAGCGGCTAAAAAGACCGATTTAATTTTCACCAGATCAATTCGTAGCAGAAGATGACACGCTCGTAATTTCTGGAGGACTTTATGATGGCCATCCAATCTTTGACAATCAACCAACAGCCACAACAGAACAATCTCAATTCTGCCTTGAGTTCCTTCATGAAGAGGATGAGAGGATTCCTACATTTTAAGATGTCACCTTTGACAGGCATATAATGGGACAAACCAATCGATTTTCCTCATCAACTATTCAGTACTATTTTCAAGACTGGGATTTCTACAACTGTGAACTTCAAAACATAACGGAGAGGCTAATGGCTGAGATGAAAGGAAAATTATGATGGCTGGAATATTGAAACAAGGACAATGCTAAGGAACTTGAACACCCCTTTATCTTGTATTACAATAACAGCATACATAAATATAATGAATATATGAACATAGCAATTTAGAATGAATATACATACCAACAATATGAATTTGTGCAAAATAGCTACAAAGAAACAACATTGGAGCAAGCACATGCAGCATGAACTTTTACAAGAACACCACCAATGGTAAATGATTCTATATCTGGTGAATTGGTAGTTGCAAAACAACAGCAAAGGAAAATTTTCTTCAAACTTCAAAATATGGAGGGTGAGTAACTTCTTCCAGCATCTACAGTCACCTAAAATCCACCTATGATGCCACATGAATGTTTAGAAACAAATCTGGAATTTATATGAACACCTACACTTATCTATTATTACTAAGTGTCTATCTGATCCATAAGAGTACTATCTATGCAAAGATCTTTTCATTAGTCGTCTTCTTCTTTTTGTCAGAGCCAGTAGCAGCAGTCCAACCAGCATCTCTCATCCTTTTTATTGCAGCCAGCTTCAAGGAGTTCCCTGGTGATTTATGAATGACAGGGCTCTGGATCTAAAGAAATATTGATCCAATTTTTCAATGTAAATTACCAAGTATTACTTGATAAAAATATGTATGCTAGTGGCTAACTTCTTCACAATCTGACCGTCTTCTTTAAATGCAACAACATTCTTTTTGATTAATATTAGATCAATAAGCTCATATTACCTTTTTGGAGATGTTGAGTTTGCGGTGTGGAGCAGAAAAGCTGGGTTCAGGTGCATCTGCAAAGGTCTATCATGAAGAGGAACAAAAGATCAAATTAGTTCTTCTGCCAATGTTACACACATTGATCAATCAAAGTTCACTACATGAACTGGGTTGATGATAAACCTCTGGCTAAATAAACCCTCAGCCATAAAAAGTACTATTCACCAAGAGATCATTTTGTTCAGAGCTGTCAGACTTGGGGTCAAGCTCCATGGTGCCCTTCCTCCAAGGTGCTAATTTTTCAGTAGAAGGGGGTGTCCTTATTCTATAGGACTGTAAGGGAATTGAAAGAGTAAATCTCAGAAAAAGATAACTAAATCAAACAGGAGCATTTTAGGAAATGTCTGAATGATCTGATTTTACCTTGATCTTTGGTGTTGCTCCAACCCTATTTGTGGTACTCCTAGATGGGGTTTTGAGGTCTTTCTGAATTTCCTTATACAAAAGGCAAACAATGTAAGTCTGAGTTATTATCAGTGCTGTACAACATATACAACATGAAAACTATGGTATAATGGTCTCTAAATCATAGCTTGCTTAGTAAACATTCACTTTAGGAATAAATCGTTTTGTACCTTGGTTTTTGGTGTTGTTCCAGATGGAGTTTTGATGGATTCAGTGTCAGTTTCCTTTGGCACAGAAGACATAAAATGTTATTTACACTTAGTAACAATCTTGTGATAATAGAGCTGCACACAAGTTATGACATTGTTAACCTTGTCTCCTGGCAACTGAATACTATGCAGCGTCGTGCACTAATAGGCTACAGTGATATGTGTATCGAGTTGATGCACGCTTTGCAACACCATAGAGACACAAAATGAGAGTAACACTTCTTAGTGTCAATGCACTGTACAATACACATCCCATACACAAACACACATGCATACACACACACGACACACACAAATAGTGTTGTATATCTATATGAATTAGGTTGCTGTATGTATTAAGATACATGCTGGATATCACCTCTACTCTAAAATTAGTGTTTAAAAGCAAATTTCTAGAATTTTTTTTGTGTTTTATATAATTACTAATTGTATATGAATGGTAATACCTTGGGATTATGGTCAAAAAATGGATAAAAGCAGAGTGAATATAAAATACTTAAAAAAAAATACATTTGTTTTTACCTTAACCTTTGATGCTGCTCCAGCTCTGCTGGTAACGTTCCAAAGTGGGGTTTTGACAACTTGAGTCTCAGGTTCCTTCAGCATGAAACATACAATGCCAATTATGATGGCAGTCATAATCAAACTTTATGAGAAAGCAAGCAGGTTACCAGTGGTGAATTAAAATGTAACCATGTAGAACTATTTTATGCAAAATAAACAGACTAATTCTTTTCATTTCCAATTCACCTGAACAATGAAGGATGTGCTTGAAATGACACTAGCTGCTAAATCTAAAAACAACTTTTCAGTAGAATAAATTTAACTCACATTCATCTTTGTATTTGCAGTACTCTCATGGTCTTTGCTGTAGTTGGGAGATTTTCTGGTCTTGAAGTCAAATACATGCCTCTTTACAGACATTTCTTTCGGAGTCTCTGTACATCTTGCTTCATTAGAGTTTGATTCTGGTGACTAAAAGTTTAAAAATGAATTATAGGGAATGTGCAGTACAATTCTTTTTCACAACAAACCTGTTATTCAGTGGTTTCTTATTTTCTGTTCTACATATTTTACCTGCTTGTTCTTTGCTTCTGACTGTTGACTGATTTTCATGGATGAAATGTCTTTCTTCAAATCATTCATCTCCTTTTGCAGGTTTCCCTAGTAGCCAATGAAAAATGTCTCTCAAAGACTGAATTGTCTTTCAAAATGTAGTAAGCAGAGATTGTTTCAGAAGAAAACAGAAAGAATTCGTAACTGATGCCAACTAGATGAAAGACTTACCTTCTCTGTCATCTCTTTCTTCAGCTGTTTTTTCAGGCAATCATTTTCTGTCTTACTCTGTGAGAGCTCCAACTCCTGATGGTAATAATTCAGTGTTGACAGTGTTAGTATTTAATGTATTCATTATTTAATTTCAATCAAATTTTCATTTTATGCTTTTTTCAGCATCATACCAGGGACGTCCTACTAGCAACAGCATCCATTTCTTTTCTCTTGTTCTCATCAAGCTCTGCATCCTTCTCTTCCACCATTCGGTCATACTGGCTCTAGCAACGACAAAGTCAAGTTCCTTCCAATGCAACATGTGTTTTGATTGACAGCCATGCTATTAAAGAGTATTTCCAGATAAGATGATGACCTTACCTTGTGTTTTTCCATCAATGCAACCATCTCGGCTGTCTTGTGCTGGCACTTCAGTTCTGCATATTCCTTATTCTTGTTGGCCTCTGCAGCTGCACATCTGAGCTTTTGTACCTATAAGAGAATGTGTTTGAGTTTTTTTTTTTTTTTTTGTGTAACTAAAAATGTGCCAAAAGAACATTAAATTACAACAGTAACCTCAACCTGAAGCTCTGCTGCAAAGGTTGATTTGGACCCAAGATCCTCAAGCAATTTTTGATGTTCTTCCTCACTCAGTCTTTTACAGTTATGGGACTCCTCTTTGAGATTGTTGATCTAAAGTAAAAAACAAACAAACAAAAACAGGCATTTGCATTATATGGGGGTGCGCTTTTAAGTGTAAGTACATAGTATCATTGTGAAGATTTGAGAACTAGAGGGGGAAAAAATCATTACTATACCACATTTTCAAGTTGACTGGATTTCGTAGTCTCTTTTGCTATTTGTTTCTTAAGTGTTTTATTCTGAAAATACATAAGAGAACCGTTAGCTAAATAAATAACAATGTCATTGTATGTAGTGTGTATCTTTAGTTTCATAGCCACTACAAACCTCTTTTTGGCATTTCTCCTGGGCTTTAGCTTTAGACTCAAATTTTGTCTTGAGATTGCACAGCTAAAAAGCAAACAATTGCTGTATTAGTTCTAGAAAATGCCCAATAATAATAACAATAATAAAAGCATCTTATTGATTTTTTATCACCTTTGCTTCCAATTCTTTGATCTGCTTTACTTTTTTTGTGATTTCCTCCTGCAAATGCTCACGTTAGAAAGGAAAAGAAGCACGAGACTCAACACTTAGCAACACTATTGGCAGAACTACATGCACCTTTACGGCCCCTTGGGTTTGTAATAGTATTAACAACAAGTGTTAATTGACATACTTACCCTTTCTTTAATGTTCTTCTGCAGGTTCTCAGTTTCTTCATATTTGTCATGGATTTTGGTGTTCAGTGAGTCAACTTCTTCTCTATTTAATGAAAATCAGACAAATTTTAATCTACCAAACTGTACAATGTCTCAAATCTTTAGATCTAGAAAACGCAAACTGACCGTAAACATCGGTTTTCCTCTTCAAGTCTTTGAAGTTCCTTTGTGATCTTCATCCCCTTTTCCTCACTGGCCTGATCAGTCAAAGCATTTCCATCATTTATCATTCATACAATACAATAAAAAAACAGCACTTAAAAAAGTGCATTAGTCCTGAATGCCTCCAACGGCTATGCTTGAAAATGGATTAGCACATTTGATTTTTGTTCAGACCTTCAGGTTTTTCTCAAGAGCTTTTGCTTCAGAGGATCCACTCTCAATTTGCTCTTGAATGGTCTTCTTCTCAGACTGAAGTTCATTAAAGCTTGACAATAGCTCTTTGTAGTTTACTCTTAACAAGTAGACACATTAAACATTATTACGATACAAATAATTATTCACTGTAGACATTAAGACAGAAAACAGTATAATTGACTGTAACATTGTAGCAAATATTATAGAATGATTATTTAAGAACTCACTCATGCTGCATGATGTCTTTCTTCAGCTGCTCCATCTGAAAGGTGTATGCTTCATTTTTCTTCATCTCATTAAATAATTGCCCCTCCATCTCCTGTACTTTGATCTGAGGGTGAAAAAAAACACATAACATGGTGAAGCTACGCAATATGGTAAGTCCTTAACATATCTATCAATATTTATTCACTATAAAAATGATTTCCCAATAACAAATTCCACAGTGAGTTAGAGACTGTAGGTAAAGGAGAAAAAAATTGTCAAACCAAACCTCATAAGTATTGGCCTTCTCCTTTAAATCTTTTTGTGCCTTTTCAGCTGCCTCACAAGCCTTCTCTAGTATATTCTTTTCAGCAGAGGCAATCTCAACTTTATTCTGTGTCAACAAAAATAAAGTTGAAAAAATGGGGCATATCTTTTTTAAATCATCAGCACTAAATTACTGGATAAACTCAAACATCTGTATTCTGAGATGGAGTGTGTATTCGCATCACCTTGAAAAGTCGGGCTTGTTCAGTTTTCCTTGAAAGCTCAGCTGTGAGTTCCTCTACTCTGACCTCGATAACTTCAATCTTCCCCAACAGGGAGTCAATGGATTTTGATTTTATGTCCTATGAACAACAATGATGTAAGTGTCTTAAAGTCAACTGCTGTAGTGATCTGCTCTACGATGATGAATGCTTGAACACTTGCATCTAGAAATACAAGACTTCACCAGTTCATCCTCAAGGATTTTGATCTGCCCATCTTTCTTTGCACTCTGCTCCATGGTTTCTCCTATTGAATAAAATATTTTCTTTCAGCTTGACAGTTAATTGAGTGTCAATGGAAAATCAACTTGTTTCATTGAGTGAGGCTTACCCATAAGTGTGGTTTTCCTTTCAAGCTCCTTGTTGATTGCAATGAGTTTAACCTCAAGTTCCTTGGCCCTTGAAAGTGAGTCATAACAGGAACATGATGTGATGAAAAATAATAGTCTGGAAAATATTGAGAATTTTCAGGGCTTAATCACACCTCTGTCTCTCAAAGGTTAGTGAATTTTGTAGCTCATGAATGGTTGTCTGAATCTGCTCCAGTTTGTCTGCTTGTTGATCTTTAACTTTGTTGAGCTCCTGCAAGCTTGAGTCTTTCTTGAGGATGATCTGCGCATATTCTTCTTTACTCTGTTCCAGTGCTGTGGCGATAGCTTCCCGACTTGTCTTTGAGGGAAAGATAACAATTCAGTCAAGGTAGACAGCGCACAACAGAGTCTACTTTAATTGAACATGACAGGAATCTTAACACCGCTCACCTCAGTTTCTTTACAGAGCTGCTCTGCAGTTTGCAGTTTTTGAAGAAGGCAGTCCTGTTCATTTTTTGAGCTTTTGAGAAGTTCATATTGTTGATCTGTAAAGGTGGCAAATAATGTTTGATGGTAATATTATCTATAGCATCCCTCTTTTTCCTCCTAATTACTAACAGAACTGATGTTGATCACTCACTACATTGGAGTAAATACGATTAATTGACATTAAGGCCTGTCATTTTATAATTAGGACTATTTTTTAAATATTTTGTGACATTTTTATAAGTTATAAAAGAACTTACACACTGCATAGGCAATAAATTATGTAATACGGATAGTAAAGACGGATAGTTCCAGTCCTCAGTTCTGTTTGTTGTAGTCACACTGTTGTAAAATACATGATACTTGCAAACCTTTGACCACATAATGGTTAATTTAAATATTAGCAAAAATCACCACTCATACCAATAATAGAATCATGTTGCTTGGCAGATGAAAGATATTTAATTATTATTATTTTGTTATTATTGTACTAGTACTGAGTATTACTAAGTATAGTACTAGTATTGAACATTTTCATTCTTTTTTTATTACCATGGTGAGTTGCTGCCATTTTATAAAAGCCGCTTTGCATCATGTCTAACAACACCTCTTGTATATTTTTGCTTACTTTTAGCATTTCTTAGTGGTCACTACAAATCACTCTCAATCTTACATTATGCATTTTGACATAAGAGCAGCTTATCTTGAAATCTTATCTTATCTTGATCTTACTTGCTGTCTCTTGAAGTTGTTTGCAACTCCCCTGGGTTTCATGAAGGTTAAGCAGGACTTTTTGTAGTTCATTCTCGGTATCCTTCAATTTTGTTTGAAGCACTACAACCTGTAAATGCATTCTCCATTCTTTAACTCTGTAGTCTCAATAACCTGTCTCCAAAATCTACATGGTTATACGGAGTACCCAACTAAATTGACTTGAATTGAGTGTTGTTGTTTTTTTAGTACTAACCTCTTCCTGTTTCATGTTATATTCTTGATCAAATTTCTCCTTTAGATCTTCGAATTGCAGCAATCCCTCTTTGACTGGAAAAAAAAATAGATCAAATAGTTAATACTCTTGTTCTCCTGCTAATCAATAATCAAAGTCCTCAGTCCTTTACGGAAGTGATTTTCCTTGACATTTCCAAGACATTATCAATAAAGTGTGCAAGGATATACTCAATATCAAAGTGCCATCATTGCTATTTGTATGAAATGTTTTTCCTGACTGAAAAATTTGTCTTTAAGTTTCTGTTTTTTCCAGGGTAAGTGAAAACCATGATAATCCTACACAGAAAAACAAATACCTTTCTGCATTTCATGTTGATCGGCTTCTACTCGAATATGAAGGCTCTTGAATGCAGCAATTATTTTCTACAGAAAGAGATTATTTGTAATTGTAAACCCACCAACCAACTTTATGTACTATTGCTTTGCTAAATACTATCCAACCAGTCAAGCCTAGCTTCCTTTTTTATATGGAGATATAGAGATATTTACCTGAATACTCTCACTATTTTCCATAAAGAGGTGATGTGTTTCCTCTCTCTCAGATTCAACTACAAAAACAATTATAAAAATGTATGCATCATTAAGTAATTATTTTCTGCATCAAAATAATGTTTGGCATACTTGCGTAGCAAATTTTAAAGTACTTTTTACTTACATAAATGCATTTTCTCAGCTGAGCGTTGGAAAGTATCTTTGAGTATAGTACACAAGTTGCGTGTTGCATTGTTTCTGTATTTAAAATTAGAACTTTATGTAAACAAAACATTTACATCCAAAAGTTCCATTGTGGGGTCTATCAAGCCTTTATTGAGCCTATCTAGCCTGGCTAAAACAGAACAAAATCCAAACAAAACTCATACTTGTTCCTCAAATCTTCATTTTCACTGATCTGTTCCTCCAGCTTTATACTGAGACTTTCATTTCCAAACTGTAAAATGCAGAGAAACACCACATACAACAATACGCATACAACCACACCAAAGGGCTTAGAGAATGCTGTGTGACTATATTATCAATCATCCCTTCATACAAAAGAGAGAGAAAAGAAACCCTGTCATACTAACTGAAGCACACACCTGCAATTCTTGAATGGCTTTGCGCTGCGTTTCAATTGTTCTTTTGTTTTCTTGCAGTTTCCTTTCCTTTTGCACAGTCTCAGAGTCAACCTTGACTTTCCAACACTTTATTTTCTCAACTTCATCAAACAGCTTAGAATAAAGCTGTCCAGGATTGTAATTATTCTGGGGAATATGCACAATAATGGGAAGTGAACTGACAAAATTTAGAATGCATTGGCTGCAGAGGCCAAGTCTATACCTACTCCACATGTCTATACAACACATATCTTACCTCCTTTTCCATTGGTGGTAAAACTTTCATCTTGGGCACATCTTTAGAGGAGACAGAATAATACCTAATGAGTTTATAATGCTCATAATAAAGTTTATGATACCTTGCCTACTTCTCATTGTGAAATTATGTAGCCTGAAATGACAGCTTAGTGCTGCATAATAGAAAATACCTTGTCTGGATGGTTTAGTTGGCACAACCATGCTTGTATTGGAGAAGGACATACTTTGCTCTTTGTCATAACATTTATTGTAACCCTGGGGGAAAGCAGATGTTATGCTTACTCATCATAGGTATTAATGCTTCCACCCTCCTAGGCTACAACAGTCTCTATTCATTAATGCTTTATTCTAACAACAAAGCAAACAATGACTGCAAGTTTAAGTTAACACTGTTATTGCTGGTTGAAGGTTAGCTAATTGTTGTGCTGGACAGTTTTGTCAGTGTTAATGTAACAAGCATCACACTGCCTTGACTACACTTTATCCTTAGAGATTTAAAGAGCACTAGTAGGGTGGTAACAGTCGTCTACCTGCTGCAATGTCTGCATGAAATCACCGCAGTCCTCAACAATTTCCTGAGGTCTAACAGCAGAGACCTGTCCTGAATTCGCCCTGAGAGGCACCAACAGCTTGAAGTTGAATCCTCGGCCTCTCTCCATTCTGAAACAAAGGACGACAAAGGTAGCGTTAGCGTTAAATTTAAGTTAACATAGGTTATAGTTAGCTATATAAATATCAAGAGGTCTGAATTTAGTTCAAACACAGCTAGGTGGCTAGGTGGTTAGCTAACGCTATCACTGGAGGAGTTAACATAGCTAACGTTAGCTAGCTAACCAACGTCACCTAATGTGTTAGGAGTTCCCAATAACTTCAAGAAAACCACAAAACAATAATAAAATAGCTATCTACCTGTCAGTGGTAACGCTAATTAGCTAGCCTTTAACATTACCCAAATTTACTTTTCACCTTAACCTGGCTAGCAATAAAACAAAAGTGAGGAGAAGAAACCAACGGCACTGTCGGCTTAACGGTTTAAATTCAACGACGGTGTGCGGGCGCGAGCATGAGTTCTCCTGTGTATAGTGGCGTTGCGACGCGAATGCACGCTCATGCCGCTTCCATTATCGGACAGCTGGTGGCAAGACCTCCATTACCGGACACTCTTGACGTGGTTATGTTCTTTTCCGGAGAAATTAACACTAGCACGCGCTACAAACGATAAATCCACTGTATTTAAACAGGTTGACGTAGGAATGTGCATTGTACGGATACATACCTATAGGAATTTTCCGGGCTCCTCACATCTTATCAAAAAGTTGTGTGGAAGAAACGGGAAATGATGCCATCGCTGTATGAGACGGGGGAATGTCCGATAATGGACCCATGGTCTCGACTCGTAGGTTCTGTCCATAATTTAATAGGTTTATCACTTAAAATGGATGTGTCATTTTCAGTACATATGTGTCTATATATAATAAGATAAGAATAATCTTTGTTAAGCACTTTTCAAAACAAAATTACAAGTGCTTCACAATCAAGAGAAATAAAATACTGACAAAGTACAGACAATGAAACAGAAGGGTAAAATACCGGTAGTAATACATTAATAGTAAAATGAAATAATGGTGCGTTCACGTGCTGGCGGGAAAGTCCGACATCCGGGACTTACAAGTCGGCTGTTGAACAGCATTGCATTCATGTGATCTGTCGGAAACTCAAATTCGGAAGACAAAAAATAAGCAAACACGGACGTCCTGCAGTTTAACAAACTCATTTGACTAACTTCATTCAAACAGATGTTAGGTTAGTCTGGCTAATGACAAACTTGCAATAAAGGTGCACATGTAGCCTATGTGATTTTTTACTGTTGACCAACACACAACTTGAGTTTTTGCCTTGTTGGGAAGGTTAAAGGTCACCATTGCCTCATAACAGCGTCAAAACTCAAGTCTTTATTATTATTGTATTTATGTATTCATTTATTTATTTAATTGAAGCAGTTGAAAATTACAATTGGAGTTAAGACATGACTTGAAAAAAGAAAATATCCTTTTAGATCCAGACAGCATTACTTGCTCAAGACCTTTGTTGCATGTCATACCCCTCTCTCTCCCAACCTTTCCTGACTGTCTTCACTAATGTCTATCTAATAAAGGCAAAACTGCCCACAAATCTTTAAAAAAAAAAAAAGGTTCCTGCCTGAGGATCTCAGGCTGTGCACAGAATCATCCTACTATAGAATGAGGAAAACTCTGTCCGTCCGTCCGTCTGTCTGTCCGCATCCATTTTGCTCCTCAACAGGTTGGCCAATCAATCTCAAACTGCACATGGGCATTGAGCATTGGCATAGGCAGGGACTGACAGAGCTGATTTTTCCATTTTCCCAAATTTACGCTGTTTATGCGCCTTTTTGGCAAGTCTGCGCGGAGTTGTGGCGCGCACATCCCCGGTTATCTGCGCGGAGTTGTGGCACGCGCATCCCCGGAAGTCTGCACGTAGTTGTGGCGCGCGCATCCCCGGGCATGGACTAGTAAGGTATAATCAAAAGTTCAGAAAGATAACTAGGGGTCTGGCCATGCAAAGCCTTAAAACTAATCTGTATTGGTATTCATCAGGATACATTTACAACCTTGATATGGGCAGTTTCAATGCTGTGCTGTTGACGGAAACCAGACTGAAATATTTCAAATATGTTATTGTTTTCCAAAACTTCCAGGAGTTGCCTTGAAATAATATAACACCCATTTGTGTTACTTTTCAACATAACTTATGTAATAACACAAATATGACACATTAAAGTGTTGAAAATTACAGATGAGTTTTAAAGGCTGAAATCTTTTACACAATTGTGTCCAACAATGGACCTCATGTCATAATGTTAATATTATTAGTTATCATTAGGCAGGAGATACACCAATAGTGTCTATAGTGTGGGACTCTTAATTATAGGTCAGTGATTGGAATAGGTTCCAATCCAGTACTAGTCCAGTACAGTATGCAGATTGATAAATTAAGATATCAATACTTTAAAGACATGTGCTTTGGCGCCATATAATTTCTTTTGGCAGGAGGATGTCTCCTGACAATGATGAAAAGCTAATCCCGAAAATGCTGAAATGCTGCTGTCTGAGAGGTTCATAGGTAGCCTATAGCACCTTGGCTTTGCAGGCCAAATGGCATTCTGTTTCATGAAGCCTACCAGACTGTTCTGTGAATCTATCAACAATAGATCATCAAAGCTGTTTTTGAGAGTCCAATAAGCTGTTAAGCCAGTGAAAAAATGAGAGGCTACATCCTCTAGCCTATGTAATTAGCCTATTTTGTATTTCATAAGTATTATTTACTTTTTATTTGATTGTGATTGTTATAGAATGGTGAGTGCATAATTTGATTAAATTAATAAATTAACGCAATAGATGCATTTGTTTGTGTAATTGTCTTATAGGCCAATATGTGACATGAATGACTGTAAATTGAGTAGTAGGTATTTGGTACTCGTTTCAGCCGATCTGTGCAATAAAGTACTCACTACTAGTTTCTGAAAAATGTATACTGGTGCACCTCTCAAGACCTAATATGTTTCTGATATCATTTACAATAAATCAGATGTTTGTTTCCTCTGCCTTAGATGAAATGAGAATACAGTGGACCGTACATAGCCTTGTCAAATGACAGTTTATTTACTTTACAGAAACATGCGTTCCACATATAACTTGCAGTCTATGGCACATTTTTCCATCATGTGAATACACTAGGCTATACAATAAGCTTAAATGCCCACACAGTCATTGATTATGACCATAGATCTATCATCAAAAATAGACCTGCAAAATGATACAGAATGTTCAAAACTTGGAGGAATCAAGGATTAGTAGGTACATATTTGAGGAATATACAAAGTGATAGTGCCTCTCAGGATTTTTAATCATCAAGAACTGCATACTGCCACCAGGTCCTTACCAATAGGGATTTTTTTTTTTTTACAAATGTGTTCGAGAGAGATTTAAAGTAGCACATAAAGTGGAGTGAATTATTGTCAAGTGCTTTCACAGAAAATGTTTGCAGTCTCTTTCAAAAAATAAAGCTGGCTCTGCACTGCAAATGTTCCCTTATGAAAAATAACTATAGAAATCTGATAATACATTTTAGAAGGATAAAAAAAAAAAAAGCTAAATATAAAGACCTATAGGAATATTATAGTGATATTATAGTGATACAATAGCAGATAGAAATACTAAAGTATTAATACTAAGTATGATAAGGTCACTTGAGTGGGCTACTAGGCATACTATAAGTCCCTATAAGAATATTATAGGGATAGTATAGGGATTTTTTCGTTAAGGTTTGAATAGGATTGCAAACGTATTCCATGAATTCTTTCAGACACTGAATTGCATGTGAGCCTATAAGTGCATTTTGCTGTGGTCATAAACAAACAATGCATTGTCAAACAGTAGAGTAGTAGAGGAGACAGAAGGATGTGCTTTCCTCAGTGCTGTTTAACACAAGCATCAGTGTTTTTTCATTAATGTATTTCTCACAGACAACATTAAACTGAACACCAAAAGTGTAACATATTAGGGAACAAGACAAATTAGACAGTGTCTTCTCTGCTCCTAGCCTCTGCCACCTCCTTGGCAGCATTGTCCCTGTTGGACCTTGCCTCTCTGCCTCCCACCTTGGCCCTTCTCTCCTCTTCTTTTTTCTCTTTGTCCAGCAGGCGATAGTTGATTCCCATTCCTACGAAGAGGAAGACGCTGGCAACGATGAGGAGGATTCCACAGCCCTGGTAGGTGTACTTGTAATCATGGTAGACATCTTTGAACTTCCCTGTGGAGATCAAAAGAGTTGCATTTCACCATTTTTACCATTGTCAACACTTAGGTATGTTGCTTATCAAATATATCCACACACACAAAAAAAGTTCATTCACAATGGATAATGCACTCACCAAGTAAAGGGGGCCCTAACAACACAGGACCGCACTCCACTATAGTGACCAGCCCCACGCCACTGGAGAAGCGCTGGGCTCCCACCAGGTCCATCAAGGTCTCAAACAGCACCGAGCTCAGCCAGCCAAAGGCGAAGCCGAAGAAGATGGCGTATATCACAAAGCCAGTGTAGTCTACTGATAGGGGGGCAAAGATGTGGCACACGCCATTGTACAACACAGAGGCAGCAAAGAAGTATTGTACTCTGGGCCGGATCCACTTGGTGTTGGCCACAATTCCCATGGAGGGCCGGGCAACCATGTCAACAAAAGCCAGCACAGACAGCAAGAAGGCTGCCTTCTCTTTAGGGATATCTTTACTCTTTGCAAAATTACTGAGGAACACCAGTGGTGCAAAGAGGCCGAAGAACATGACAACATTGCCCATGAGATAGAGCAAAAAGCCACGGTGCTTGAACAGAGAGAGGTCAATGAAGCTGTTAATGACCTGCGATACAGTCCTCCTCTGTGTAGTTTTCTCTGCAGGTTTGGGTTTTGGTCCTATAGGTCGCATGAGGGAACCAGCAACACAGCAATTGAAGAGCAGGCCCCCCAGGATAAGGAAACTCCCTCTCCAGCCAAACTGGTCAAAGAACCAGGTGTTTAGAGGAGCCAGGGTAGAAAGAAAGACAGGACTGCCAGCCATGGCAATTCCATTAGCAATGGGCCGCTTATTGAAGAAGTACTTTCCAATCATAGTGAGGGCAGGGTTGAGATTGAAAGACAAACCCAAACCTATGAAAATAAGAAATAAAAAGGTTAGCTATAAGTTTGCATTGAAAATAACTTTGAATTGTATATTGAATCATAAATGCAGGATTTCTCATCCAGGCATAAAACAGTTTGGAGATTCAAAGCGTTTCATAGTCTTTTAAAGGACACTAGATGGCAACAGAGTTCAATAAAACTTTGCTGATTTATGACAAATTGCAAAATTATGGAAAGTCAGTATTAGATACCTCCCACCACACCAATACAGAAGTACAGTGCTTCGACAGAGTTGCAGAAAGAGGCAGCAATGAGGCCTGATCCAGATAAGCATCCTCCCACCATCATGACAGGACGACTCCCATATTTATTAACCAGGATGCTGCTGATAGGACCTGAAGAGTGAAGACCAATACACACACACACACACACACACACACACACACACACACACACACACACCAGAAGGTGAAAAATGGTGATAATACCACAGAAAACAGCTATAGAGTTGTTATTAATGCACAATTCTACATTTGACCACCAGAGAGCCCCAATGCCACAGCTCTGGCACAGTGAATTCACACAACTTCTGCAATCATTTTTGTCAATGCTGCACTGCAGTAGATGTGCTCTCATGCCATTAATAATGCGATCTGTCATAAAAAGCATGAAAATCGTAATGAAATGATCATTTATTTGGTTCACAGATTCATAAAAATTGACAGAGAAAATAATTGGCTTGTGGACTCTCCTTAATGGGACTCTAAGCACATTTAAAATGATCATTGGAAATACCTCAGTTCAGATGAGAAGGTGGGTGTATGTGGGTGGGAGAGTGTGTGTGTTTCAGGGGTTGGGGGTACTGGTGTGTGTATGGGGTCAGAATAGCAACTAAGGTCTTAACCATTCCCTTCTTAAATGGGTACATTGTTTGCTATTCGCTTTAGCATTTTTGGAGCCTGGTTCACAAGTATAAATATAGAATGATTGAATGAATGTAGCAACAGTAAATCAACGTATTAATATGCATGTACCTTGGATTCAACATTAATTCAACAAAAGCACTATGATTTGTAAACAAATGCTTAAAAGGCACAGGGGTTTCAGGTCGCAAAATGCCATCTCCGTCTATGGCTTATAACAACAGGCCTAAATGAGAATGAGGATCCACATGGAAGACACTTCTGCCTCCCTGCCAAATCCCTGCACTACCCAATGAACCTAAATAGAATCTGACAGTTTTTGTTTAGAGGTTGTCCAGACTCATTTGCCAGCACGGTGCAAGACAAAGGGTTTTTAAATTGTAACGCAGGCAGGCTCCGCACTAACAATGAGTTCTTTCCTTCCGCCTCGCATGGAGAGTTGCTTAGGATAAAAAGGTGGGAGAGAAACCAATGTAGAATATTACGAATGTAATGAATCAAAAATTGAAGGAGTACAGAAGTACATAACAATAGGTGGTTAATGAACTTCTCCTGAGGATGTGCTCAGAAACGTAAACTTTTACAGGCTGTAACATGATTCAGCTTTCATTTACTCACATCACTGACAAACATTTCTTCACATTCTTTTACTTTAAAGTAAAAGGCAATGAGGATGCGAGGCTTGTTGTCCTGTGGGCACATTAACATCTAAAAGCATGCATTTATTAACAACTAGTGCAGTGCCCATTCACCCCGCTGCTGCACAGAGCGCTGTTCGCCCCGCCCCAATGCTGCACAGAGCGCTGTTCGCTTGTTTATTCAAAGTTTATTAATATTGAACGTGTTGCGTGTCCAAATTGCACCAAATCCGACACTGCACATCCTTGGGTCCCCAGCAATACACCCACCAACTGTGAAGTAGATCTATGGTTTAAATCCAGACAGAAACTTCACAAGTGAGACTAAACTATGCTTGAACCGTAGAAGCAGTTTACGGCCTTCCATTGGTTGATTCTGCTGCCAATCAAACGTGTCTGCGCTCCTATTGGCTAGTTTTACTGCCTCCGCCTCTGTTTTTTTTCTCCTGTGTGTGCTCGTTCTTCTCTCTCGGGCAGTTTAACTGAGCGGGGCGCGTGCCTTTGTCCCGCTCAGCCAGTCAGAGCCCTGAAGCCCCGCCCCGCTGCACTCAGACACAGAGCTGAGAGGCTCGCTGTTTGCTTGTTTAGTCAAAGTTTATTAATATTGAACGTGTCGCGTGTCCAAATTGCACCAAATCTGACACTGCACGTCCTTGGGTCCCCAGCAATACACCCGCCAAGTGTGAAGTCGATCGGACGAACGGTTCTCGAGATATGCGAAGGACACACACACACACACACACACACTCACAGACAGAGAATTAGTAGATAGATGATGTTTCAAAGGAACAGGCACATTGAGTCCATTGTGGCTGATAACCTTTTTGATACTTTTTAGGACTGGTGCAAATATCACTGGCATGTGATGGTCATGAAAAACGGTCCAAGGTCAGCCTATGCAATCTTATGGCCATCATGTGCTGCCACTGATGAACCAGATTATTAAACAACACACTGTTAAGAGAAAGACACACTGAGAAGAACCGTCAGAGATTTCCACAGCGCGACCCAGTAACCTTTAACCACTGCTGCTACTGATTGCATGTTACTCTGCAGTGAAGTGGCACCTTTTAAGGGAATGTGTTGCTGAACAATAAGCAGCATTGATTCCTTGATGGGGAACATGGTATTTTTGTAGTAGGGTAATGAGGGCTTAACTCACTTTCTGGACTAAATGTGAAGTTTCACTTGCATCGGACATAAAACTCTATATGGTGTAACTAACAGACCTTTGCTGACTTACTTTTTCAGCATTCATGCAGCAAAAAAAGATAGAATTAGTTCAGTTTAGAATAAAGTACATTTAACAGTATGCATGGGATACTATCATCTTGTCAAAGTGCTATCACTATGTTTTAATCCGTGCAGGTCTTGCAAAGACATTTGAAGCTCTAAAAGTCAGGTCAGAATAGAAAGCTTGCTATATTTTTTTCATGGTGCAATAGTTTTCCACTGTTCATCAGTTGGATGCACAAAGCAACCTTAGAGTAAATAGAGTCTTACTGTATTGTTGTGCTTTGTTTTCAGACCACAGACAGTTTTGATGGACAAGGAGAGCTCCTTTGAACTATGCTCTTTACGTGTTGAATATCATGCAGATGAAAAGAGCCTTATCGTCACCTGACTGGACAGATCTATTTGACATCATCCAGCGTCCCATTCATCTCCTCACTGCAGGAACCCATCCTTGCCCCTCAACGGTCCTCCACTCTCATGCAAAGCATCAAGGACAACATTCATCTGGTATAAAAGGCACATAGGCCTAAACCCCATTCATATGCTCCCGAGACAGGTAATGTTGCACTTTGATAAACAACACTTCAGTGGAGGAGTAACAGCATTTAAAAACTCCATTTGTTTTATTTCAGTGAGAAAGGTTTGAGTCAAGTCTGGCCATCTTAATTTTGACAATATTGTCAAACTTGCGCTGTGGCCTCAGTATGAACAAATGATGTTTGCAGAGCTATGGATTGGCTTTTAACCGAGGGATAGTGTATATTCTATCTCCTTGAAAGTGTGGGAAACAATTACTGTACTTACGAAAGAGTGCTTCACTTTTATTGTGAATATGGCTTAGAGAAAATACCAAGATCATGTTGTGTTTATTTACAGACTCACTCTGATCCTGAATTAGTCAATGACGCCAGGAGAAAAAATCTTCTATAATTGGACTTAGAGCCAGAAATGATGATTCAATCTTTAAATCTATTTAATGTGCTAAATGCCAAATGTTAACTAACCTGTGTTTGGTGGATTGTATTTTGGATCATAGCTCACCTCCGCCATACGTGACAGCTAACATGATGGAGGAGATCCAGGACACCTGACTGCTGGTCACATCGAAGATCGCCTCAATCTCTTTGAAGAAAACAGTGATGGACTTGGGGAAGGCATAAGAGAAGCCGATAGAGATGAAGGCCCCAGCCACCACCATCCATCCCCAGCCACCCTCAGGTGGTGTGTAGCCTTGAGGACCACCAACGGCAGGCGCCATCTTTGTTCACTAAAATCCCCTTCTATTTGTACAGTCCTGTTAGATTAGAAGAGAACAAAGCAAATATACTTTCAACCCAAGTATACAACATTTTTTGAGAGCCTGTGTTTGCTACTCATGAGCCAGCACATGTTTGTTACCATGAATCACTGTAACTTTTAAATATATCATGAGACACTGCTTAGGTTTAATGTTTGAATCAGATTTGCTGTTCTTTGCAACATGACAAACAGGGTTCTGTCAAGTCCAATTCACATCCTTTCTTTCCATTACTTTTACTGTAAAAACTAGTAATTTGTGCAGCAAATTATTTATTTCATTCACCATTACAGAAGCAAATACTGTATTGCAACTCAAGGTCAGCAGATTTTTATATGCTGGTTTTGCCTTTACAGGGTCGATGCATCATTATCAGTATACACACCGCACTAAAATAGAATAGGCACTGGTGAAAATGAGCGACAAGAGGAGAATGTGAGGTGAGAAGTCACAGCAGTACCGCCTAATGGAGTGAGATGTTTGTTTTAGTGACTCAAAACATTAAATGTATGCTTTGTCCTTGGAAACGGCATATTCTGGGGTTTTACTTCTATTTGTTCATACTGTCTACTGCAAAACATGTTGAATCCTCACGTGTATCTGGAAAGAAATCAGATTTGTCAAAAAGATTCCCTAAATCCATCACAGAGTTAAAGATTAAGGATGCCATTTCTGGACTTATTTGTTTTGAAGTGCCCTCTGCATCTATTCACTGAGCTCCCACCCGTTGATCTCCCGCAGTCTCACTTTAGAGGTGATGAATAAGAGTCCATCTGCAGAGTCAAACGGCCTACTATATTGTTTACACAGGGGAGACTATCCAGAGAGCGCATCGATCAGACCATGAACACAGGTTGAATTCACACTGCTCAATAGCTCAGGGCTACGCTCTGGAGTGGGTGATGATATAGTGTTTTTGCATTTTCAGCCAAGGAGGACTTGATTTGGTTGATGAATTGGTTTGGTGCTTTGAAAAGTTATTGGATAAGCCAATTGTGTGCAGTGAGTAGTGAATATTTAATGTGTTGAAGAACTTTTGTTATTGAGCTGGGATTTAAACTGCTGCTATGCAGTTGTAAATTTGCCTCCCACTTCATTGTACAGATGCTATAGGTAATGTAAGAGAACTAAAAACTTGTATCTCTTATTTATTCATATAGACATTATCGGTCAGTTGGAGCTGTAATGTAATTTGCTTTCAGCACATAGGTAAAACAATTACTATATGTTCCATATGGTATTTTTTATGTTGGAAGATCAAGGATTTACGGGAGCGTGATGCTCAATTTGCTCAATTTAATGTATGCACAAATGGATGTGATATTTGTCATTTGGTTTAGTATAAGAGTTGTGGAATTGTAGTCACCTTAGTTAAGTGGTAGAGGTGAATGTTCTGGATGTCCCTTTACAGCTGTCACCTTGTCCACTCTGGAAACTGAGGGTCTGCACAATTACAACGAAGGTCAGTTCAAAGATATTCGCTGTCTGAAAATAGTCACCACACATTCAACAGGCAGCCTCTCAAATGGGACAGTATGCTGGGGAATGTTCTTTGTTCGAGTTGGGCTGGGAACAGAGACAGTGTTGTATTATAAAGAATGAAAAATTCAGGGATTGACATTAGATGATGAATGGAGGAATGAGTCAAGACCGACAGGGCTGCAAGTAACATGGCTAACCCACAGAAATAATGAATAAAAAGGATAGTAATTCAATACCAAGGATTGATCGCCTGGCTCTAAAATGGAGAGAAAAGCATCTAAAATCTCAATGAAAACTGGGTTGTAGATTCAATTCATTTAAGCAAGGTAGGAGAGTGAAATATATGTAGACATACAAACAGAGGCATCAACACTGCCCGCCTCATTGTAAAGGTCTAAATAAAGCAGCCAAAGTGAGTGGCCAGACAGTACCACTTGACAGCACACACACCGGCACAAAGCATGCTCAGCAGAAGACATTAGTTGAGCCGTAACAGGATCTTGGTGTCTTTGCTAATGGGATGCAAGGCTGAATCTTCAGTAGAATTAATTTGCCTAACATTGGCTGCTCAGTCCGGCACTCTCAAGACCCTGGGTTTTCCATTTGAAGCTAACACACCCTGCCGTTGGAGTTGACCAACACAAGCAGGAGGGCATCAGAGACAAAGCCACCGCTGCCTATACAACAACCATGTGCTGCACATGGGGGCCCCACTTCTACAGCTCCTCTCTAAGGCCACCATGACTTCTATTTAGTTTGCTGAATTCTGCAAAAAAAATGTGGCTTAGATTAATAGTTTATGTTTATGTTTATTGTGATCCTCATTAGCTGTTACAATTGCAACAGCTACTCTTCCTGGGGTCCACATAAAAACAAAATACAAACAGTTAAAAATGGAGACAAAACAAATAACAACAAAAAAATTGACAAATAATGAGCTATATTGAATTAAATATGTCAAAATTATTTTTGTAGCTGAGCCTTTTTTGTTTCCAATGTGGGGTGCACTAATCTCACCAGGGTACCTAACAGGCTAGATGTGGGGCTCTGATCAGACAAAAAAAACTGCCTAGTTTTGTACCAATGTTAGGTTATTTCAGCATTGTTTGGTAAGCCTCTCAACAAAAGTGTTGGAATTATGTTGAAGGCTTGAGGGAGAATGAATGAGAGATTTCACATCCTTGGTTGAGTTTTTCTGCTTCCAGCAGTAGAGTTCTCATTCAGTCTCCCTGCAGCCATGCTTTGGGCACCTCATGATGACCCCAGAATGAACAATCAGTACCACTTATTGGATATAATGATTTAGTCTAATTAATCATACATGAGCATAAAATATTAAATATTCACTCATGAAAATTGAATATTCACACAAGAATAAATATTGTTATAACACACTGACAAAGCAATACATCTTTCATGTGAACCCAGCAGAAGATAAACACTATTTATGCAAGTGATTATTTTTCTCATGTTAAACTGATATCGGGCAAATGTTAAATAATGTGCATAAGCAGCTAAATATGCATAGTATCTGTGTGTCAAGCATCTTACCTTGGCAGGAGCTCTCAGACAGGGGGTAGATGAGCTGTGCAGATAGATAGCGCTCTCTGAGGCACGTTAGCACAGGGCAGACGTCATTGTATGGGACCGAGTGGCACTGAATATGTATGAAGCAAAAACCTCTGCATATATTTTACAGATACTCCAGAAGTGAGCTGTGGGTCTATATCCACTGTGACAGTCCAAAACTTGCCAGTGGCACTTCGGCCTCAGACTACATCTGTTTTCACTGACTAAAGCGAAGTTGAAAAGTTGAGTTCATCCAGAGCCCAGATCAAACAGTTGGACCATCTAGACACTACGTTGCTAAATAGTGAGGTCAGTCAAGTTCTTATTGGCTGTGGGAGGTTTAGTGCCGTGCCCCTAGAACGCATTCCCCACCCCTCTGTCATGTGCTGAGCTCACACACATGGTTAGGGTAATTCACTGCGTGGCCCTATAATATGTGTGACCTAAAAGGATATCAACCAATGTCTGCAGCCTAAGAGATAAGATGCTTTTTGGGGCCCCGATTTCCTGAACAAGCTGATTTATCAACACTATTCTATTGGATATTGGAAGTTGCAGCTATAAGAAATCCGGTTTACTTAAACAACAGGCATTGTTTACCTCAGCCACCTGGAAGAAAGATTTTTGATCACTTGAGAGGTCAGGTCTGGTTGAGCCTTTCTCCCAACTCCCCGAGGAGCCGTTAACGACTCTGTATCAAGGCTTGGGAAAGGAAAAGGCCCGAGTGCAGGAGGCCATTCAAACACTGTGTACTTGCAAAGTGCCTTCAAACTCTTGACACCCATGAAACATTCTTTCTCTTTGTTAGGTTGTTTTATGTTGTTCCCCTTATTTGAATCCAATGAGGACTTTTATTGCTTTGCGAACAGAGGATGCAATTGAGCACCACCTACAATTCAGTGTTTTCTCCTGGGCTGCCCTTTATTCACAAGTGCAAAATGCCAGGACTGGAAATGGATTTGGGACAAAAACATACCGATGCACGCACATACACACACGCACATGCATGCATTCAAGACTGTACATACATGCATACAAATGATAAAAGCAGGTAGGTTTCCTAGAACGTCTGGGTGCATCCTTCTCTTAGTTTTTTCTGAATGCACAGTCAGGGTTAGCTGCCATGCCTGCTTTGAATCTGAAAAGGAATCCAATGCATCTGTCAGATTAAACTATATCACCACAGCACACTTTTCTCTTGTTTCTCTTATGTCTGTTCTATTTGTGAGTGCCTGCACATTGTGACTATCTCTCTCTCTCTCTCTCAATCTCTCTCTCTTGCTATCTCTCTCCCACTGCAAGAAATAAAAATATTTCTGACGTGCAGCAGTTCATTTAAAGTAGAAAACACGCTTGCTTATCAGCATAATCACATTTGGAGTGAGCCAAATCTCAACTCAATGACTCAATGACAATGACATCATCCTCTCTCCCATCCCAGACTGTCTGGGTGTCTGTGGCTTACGTGTTGGACCTGTTGTCGTCCTGGGAGTTAATTGTTCTAGCCCTATTGTATGAGAAATCAGGAACCAGAGAGGTTTCTAACCAGGGAGACATGCCTAGAGTTTATGTTCAGTAATCAAGGATGTGTTTCCTCCATGTGACAATAGTGGCCAAGCAAAAAATCTATTTAAAACTGTAACAATCAAATGCAGCGAAACATATGCAGTGTAACATAAACATCTCTGCACATGCATTAGAATGTAAATCAGAGCAAATCCAATTAAAGTCCAATTTAAATCCAATTCTGGAGTGCACTCGCGCAAAAAAATGGTGTTTCATCTTACTAGTTTTCAACTCTCTAAATCCTCTGAGAGAAAAGATCAGAAACCTCCACATAACGATGTAAAATACCTTATGGTTTTTGTCAGAGGGATTACAATGATTAGCTCAGCTATGTGAAATATAGCCCTATAGAATGATTAACTCTTAGATAACCAACTTCAGTGTGAGTACTATATGTTCTCAACCAACCTACACCACTGTATGAACAGCATATTCTTGGAAACTGCCTGTGGATCTCAATTATACACTGTTGTGTGAAAATGGCCCAGACTGTGTTGCTTGGAGACTCTGATAGTGTGATTTTCAAGGAACTGCCTCCTTTTCAAACACGCTGCTTGCACTACTGCGCACCCAACCTCATCAGGTGTACACACCTCCTCTCTAGACTCAGATACTGCAAAACGAATAGGATCTGCCTCTCAGACCGTACGACAAATAGGCTGAATCACCGTAAAGTTGGTTATTTTGGAAAGACAACGCCAGCAGTGTACCCAAGAATCAAATAAAGTTTGTGTATGAAATTGCAGAGAACATTTCAACACCTCCAGCTTTAACTGGACTGGAATACAATTGCACCATGGTCCATATTTGAAGAAAAACAAATCTAATATCAAACCACGGTATTGAATAACTGAAAATCAACCTTAAGAATTCGCATCTTGCACATGCAGTAAAGATATATCTATTCTACTGCACTCAGCAAAAAGAGTCATTATATGCTCAGGTGTTATATAGCAACATTTCCAAACAGAATTGCCTCTTACAGGTCAAATGTCAGTGGCAATTATCTTTTGCCCTGGCACAGTGGTAAAGGTGAAAGTGGAGTAAATCCTGGCTTTGCTGGACCTAGAGAGAGCGGGGTTATGTGTTGCGTTCCTCATAAGGGTCAGAGTCAGGGCAGAATGTTGCAAAAGACAATTAGCTCACAGCAAGTAGGAAAACATCTATCCCATTTAGTGGCCGCAGTGACAGGAGCGCTTTCACCTGGTACAATGTGTATAAAGTACACCCCCAAACACACACACACACACACACACACACACACACACGTGCACACACAATATCTCTCTCTTTCTCTTCCTCTCTCTCTCTCTCTCCCTTTCTCTGTCTCACTTTCTCTCACTTTCTCTCTCTTCCTCTCTCAGGATAGAAAGGCTTTGCTTACTGTAGTGCAAGGCCAGGCAACAGAGTCACTGAGACACCGAGCCTGGAAGTGACTGAGGGTCCATCCACCTCTGGCATATAGACACTAATGCATCATTTGATCAGCAAAGCAGCGCTGTTAACGATGGTATATGATAGACACTAACCAGTTAACTCAAAATGTAAGTCTCCTATTTCCTATCAGTTGAGTTCAGATGACATTAGTCTTCCTGCGTGAGTTACTGTGGCATATAATGCACTTATTAGACTCTTGAGACATGGGGCGTTACACTCATTATTCTGGGATACAATGCACTCAGATCCTTGAGGTGTGTCCCCCCTGTTTCTCAGGGTACTAGAGTTATATTCATAACCTATATTTATAATCATTTGTTTTCATCTTCAAACATTCCATTTCATGACAAGATTAAAAAGCTGGTGCCCATAGCAATATAAAATGGAGATCCAAAAACAAATGAATAAACCTGGCCATTTTATCTGAACCCAAACTGCCAACTGTGTCAACATTCAGTGGGGCACATCCTGGATAATGATTACAATGGCTACAACAGTCGGTTATTTTCTAGATACACATGAGTGCCTTAATGCCATCACACAATTTAATCTTGCATCATGTTGTGTGGCCAAATAGAAGGGTGGCCCTGCATCCTAAAGTTATGCAAAGATCACCTTTTTGTTTAACCAGTGTTACAATAAAATCACAAAGCATTTTTATGTATTTGAATGCATTGTTACAACCATATCAAAGCACATTCACTTCAAATGCTGTTGGACAGACATTGAGATGCATATGTTGCATACTACGTACTGTTGGGGGCCGCAGAAATGGCCAGAGAAAGGATCTGAAACTACAACTCTGGAGAGGTTTGTGATAAATAACTTAATCACATGAGCTCTGTTTTGATCTTTTGTTTTGTTTACGAGCCTCCTCCCCTTCCATCAAACGCACACACATGCACGCACACACACACACACACACACACACACACTCTTCTTCAGACTTCAAGCAGTCCTTTGTGCCGACTGACATCCGGCTACACAATGTTTCCTGCCATAACGGCCTCATCCTCAGGGTGGGTGCTGAACTCGAGACGCGTGCGCTGCCTCTATGAACTGCTCTCCACTGTTTCGCTCTTTTCCTGCCTTTTTTTCCCCTCTGGTTTACTCTGTACATCGGCCCTGTTTGTATAACTCTGATCTGCATTCACATCCATGACTTGCACATATTTCTGTACATATCTCTGTATATGAGCCAGTATGTTTTTATGAACATATTTCTGTACATATGCTACTTCCATCTGATCTGATAATGAGAGAATTTAACAATGCACATTTACAGACACATTTCTGTACATATGGTACCAGTAAGATATATAAATTTGATAATGTGAATAACTTATAATGCACATTTGCATGACTGGACACAGTGTTCTGTAAATCAAATCTGTCATCTGTTAACCTCTAAATCAAGCAACAAAGACCCGGTATGTTTATTTACTTTGTTGTATTATCCTCAATATGTTCTTTTGTTGTTTTATCTTCAATACTCTCTGTTCTTGCTCTATTCTTATCTATATCCTATTTTCTGCTGCTGCAATGACCCAATTTTCCCACAGGGACTATTAAAGATTCATTTAATATAATATAATCTAAACACACATCACAAACAAAACACACAGAACTTTCATTGATGCCCAGTTTTGGACAAAAAAAACGTTAAGATGAGTTAAAATAAGTTAATCTAACATGTTTGTTTAATTAGGCCCTTCACTGTGGAGATTATACAGCCTGCAAGTCACGATTTATCACACATCAAAAGCACAACAAAAATGTTTCTGTGTTTATGGACAGACGACGCCTGTGAAAACACCGATAAAGTATGGTGGGGCATGTTCCCTCTTCACAGGGGTCCCATTGTAAGATAAAGAGATCCTCGGTATTTAGGAAATTATGTGAGAACCCCTGCAATAGATGCCTCATAATCTAGATTGTGTAAAAGAGGGCAGGTTAAAGACCTTTCTGAGTTTTGCATCATGGTTAACAACAGATAGCCTTTTGGTCTATGAACAATAATGACGCCTGCACATTCTAGCTTTATCATGCAGAATTTTAAAGTATGAACAATGTTACTCTCATATTTGAAATTATGAAGTTTATGTAAAGTTTTTCACATTAGTTAAATCCAGAAGGATCTTTTGTGACTTGAGGCTTGTCTGGTATTTATGAACCCCATATCTCCTTGATTTGGAGCCATTCCGTGTTGTCAACACGTTCTTTCCTCCTAACCCCTCTGGTGCTGCAGGGAGGCGGTTGTAGTCATTAATGTGTCTGAAATGTGATTGGAGTAGAGGGGCAGAGGGGTGGAGGCCTGATGACTGGAGAGCTGGATCTGAGGCTGGCAGGCAGTAACAGGAGAGCTGTTCTGCTTCTTTGTCCAACAGCACGGAGAGCTGACCTTGAGGGGAATGGAGAAAATTGACAGGGGGGAGAGCGGTAACAAGGGCCAGCCATATATCAGGGAGGCAATTTGGAGCGGTTTATCCGATGGGGGTCAATTCCTGCCGCAGTACCATAGATCAGAGTTTTCAAGCCTGAGCACGTGTTCATAGGGATAGGTTAGGATAGATCCATTTTTGAATGACTGAGCCACTGATCAAACCACAGCAAATCATTCACACAAAACACAGAAGTGCGGGGTAATCATCAGGATTTGTGATGCAAGGAGGGGCGCATCAGCAGATTTATCTCCTGCTATTTGTGGCCTTGATGTAGCGCTCGCTCTGGCTCCAGTCCAAGTCACACCTTTTTTAAGAGGCCACATCACAACGTTCCATTCAATGCTTTTACCTATCAAGGACATGAAACAGGTTATTATCTCGGACACAGGTATTAATGTTATTATCATGGCCGAAGATATGAGTCAATATCCTTGTTTGTGACCAAAGCATATTACTCCTCCATATAGGGAAGACATCAAACATCTGCACTAAATCTGTCATTATGTTACAATACAATGCCAAGACAGAGTAATTTTATAGATGCCTCTTCTCTGTGTCTGACCTTTTCTATTACTGCTTCTATTTTGGATCGCTGTATCTCTCTGCACCTCTGAGACTGGCCAGATGGCAGGTCTATTGAGTGACAAAATCTGAGAGACAAGAGGCCTGTTACACCACCAGAGTCTTTGGCGCAGGCCCAAGCCTCAGTCTAGGCTGGAATGGACACATAACTCCGCCACAGCATTCGAATTCCCCAGTCCAACTGAGTGAGCCAGGTTCAGATGCTCTGTATGTTTTTACGTAGCAGGTCAACATAATGAAGATGATGAGGTGTACAGGACTCCCACATGCAGATCGTTTCATATTGAATGCACTATTGTGTTGCAGTTCAGATAATTCCACAATAAATTCCTCATTGTAAAGCAAAAGAAAGATGAGACTCAAAGGCTGTTGCTAGCTTTTAATGAAACATTATTGAGTGGGGACATCTTGTGGACAAAATTTACATTGCTCCATATTGACGTTCCAAATGTGAAACTTCGAAGGGCCTCCACGGGCTTTAATCGTTGAAGAAAATTGAAGTGTTTCATTTATGAAAAATGTTTTCAATTTGTTTTCCCACTATGCTAATGGTGAAATGTCTATCCAACTGCTGTACATTTTTAAACCCATTCTGTCTCATTCCAGTACCTGAGATAATTTGAATCTCTTGTCATTGTGTGATTGTGCGGGTCAATGACTCTCTCATTCTAGCCAGGTGTTGCTGTTAACTGCATCCATTAGTGTCTTTGCAGTGCCATGGCTCTGTCTCAAGCATTTATCCAAGACTTAGCAAATCCATTTATCCATGAATTCATGATTATAAAGCCTTGTCAGCTTGAGGAATAAAGTAAAGATATGGGCTAATACCCAATAAAAATACAACAAAACAGAATCTCGGCCAGAAGTGGTTGGATGAGCAGGGAACATTACCATGGAGATCATGAGAGAATTGGTTATGCAATGCGATTCAAGTTACAGCCAATTCCCTATTGATGGTCTACAGGATTTCCACTGTGTGCCATCATAAAGCAGATATACTACGCAGTCTACAATGCACCTTCGTATCTTATCTGTACTCTGCTCATTTTCCACTTGAAGAAGTCTGGAAAATTGACTTAGAATTGCTCCATGCAAAGTGGTTGTACTTTCCATTTACATAGTTAGACACGGGGCATCAGAGTGTGGCGCAGGTATGCATGGTTTTCAACAAGGCTCCATCTCACCACACAAGAGACCCTGATCAGCCGTGCTGCAAATACAAACGATCCGCGCTCACACTCTCATTAATGTACTATGTAGAGGGATTCAGGATGCTGTCTTCTTTCCCATGGAGAGACATGAAAAATGCTGTGTGTGCTATTGTACCGTAATGTACTGTGCAGCCAATGCACTACCTGAGTCTCCTTTTGAAGCAGAGGATGGAGACCAGTTAGAGAGGATAATGTAGTTGCTTAAAGTTGTTCTTTTCTTGTGGAAACTGTACGAGTATGTGCAGTTCTTCAGGTATAAAACATTGCTGGTGATACAGAGATGCATATAACAAATTCCTGTGCTGTTTTTCGTTTAAACAGCCCACTCAGTATACTCCTTGATTTTTTGAACTGTAATGCTAAAAAGATTGAGCAGAAAGTATAGAGTGCCTCTGAATGCATCAAAACACTACTGTATACAGTATGTACCAATTCCT
Source organism: Centroberyx gerrardi (assembly GCF_048128805.1). Taxonomy (NCBI): domain Eukaryota; kingdom Metazoa; phylum Chordata; class Actinopteri; order Beryciformes; family Berycidae; genus Centroberyx; species Centroberyx gerrardi. The sequence continues at coordinate 12,430,956 of NC_136001.1, forward strand.
TATAGGTGCTTGTCCTGTCTAACTAAACAGCGGTAGCATGCTACACAGCCACATTCTTCGTTATAACACTTTTTCCAAGGATAAAATGGTTACATTCAGACAAACATGGAGTAGAGAAAGTTCTGGAGAAGAGGAGAAGACTGTAGTACAATTCCATTTGCATTTCTTACATCTGTTTCCATGACAGGTACATATAATCCTTTTTTCTGCCTACAGAACTTTTCTTGAATGGTAATTCTGCCTTGCCATCAGAGGCTTTGTCAGGAAAGGTATGTAGGCCTGGACTGTCTGAAAAGCTCCTAATGAATAATTAATTGGTGCCACCACAGTTAGGGCATAATTTACCTCAGCATTTCACACTGATTTTATTAAGCACTGGGGCAGACTGGACAGTCAAGTTGGAATCTATGCAATATTCATCACAAAAAGATGTATGGAACAACGGCTCAAGCCTCAGGATTTATATGGAAAAAACAACAACGACATCAACAAATCCCCCCCACTTGTAAAAACCTGGCATGCTTCACAGCTTTTCCAGCCCGTGCTTGGTGGATTTGTGGCAACCTTTCTCCAGGAGGCCAAATGGCTTGAGAGGAGCTGCTCTCATACCTCATAATGCCACGGCGGCCTCCAGGGGCCGAGGCAGCAGAGTGGGTGTGCAGGCCAAGCGCACAGCGAATTCACCGCCATGCCGTCCTGTACGCAGGGCACATGCTGTACATACAAACCCCAAGTTACCATTTTCCTAGGAGTTTTTACAAGGTCAAATCAAGCTTGCAAACAAAGTTCATAAACTTGTTCGCAGTTTATTTTTCTGCTTCAAACTAGGGTTTCTGAAGGCTGATACTGATATCTTGGGATTGAAGCTGGCTGATACTTTATGCCAATATTCAATATTTTATGTGATCAGTTCAGATGTTTTACCCCAAATTGTATTCTTGGCATAGTAGAAAAGCTTCTAAAACAGCATTCAGATCATGCAACACTAAACCTCCCCCCTGAAATACAAGATAATAACGTGAATAATTCTAATAATAATAAATATTCACACATAAATATGTGGAATCTGATCAAAATGTTGCATTAGAATTAATTCAGGTTAAGGGCTTCCTATAGTCAACCAGTGATCCATAAATAATATAATGTACAATAAATATGTAACCAAACAAAGAGGACAGAGGTGAGTTCAACAGTTCAACATCAGCCCAACATATTGTTCTAACCCTACAACCAAACTAGTCATAAAACTGTGCAGCAAGTGAAATTAGTGAAATCTCTCACCTGCAATGGTTTACAATGGTAGTAGCAGACAGAAGTGCATGAAGACTAAATGGCCTAATGGAACTGAAGGGAAACATATTTTATATTGTTAGAAATTAACAGAGCCATTTCCAGATCATGTAGTATAGAGCAGACTCACAACTTTATGGGAATTCAGAATCTGACTTTCCTGTAAATGAAATTGAATGTCACTGTCCCTCACATCTGACATCTGAGGTTTTGGCTTAAGGTTTTTAATGAGCCACACAATTCAGTTTTCCAAGATATTGTTAGCCTGCTTCTCCTGATACTCCCATATAGGCTGCATGTTTTTGTCCCCAAATTTTAAAGGGGCAGTTCACCAAAAATTATTTACCATTACAAATATCAACAAACAATTGATAAACCAATAATCACTGAAAGATAAGCATACTTCTGCGTGCTACTTAACTAAGACAGTAGATCAGGTTTGCATGAATGAAGGCTATCTAATTAACCAACTAACTAAGTCTGGGCCAATAAACCTAAGACATTCAGAGATGGAGAGGAAGGTGCGGTGGGGCTTCATAGGAATCAGTCGGCCCACTGTGTATTAATGTGTGTGTTGAAATAATATAGTATACCAGTTTAGAGTTTAAAAAGTGTGTTTTATTGTCACTGACAGATTATAATAGCAACAAAGCTTGTGTTAATTGGGTTAATAGGCTAATTGTGAGGTAGCTTGACAACCATGAGGTGGGTTAATTAGAAAAAGTACACCTTAACTATGGGTGCCAAAAATACTTTTGTATATTTATGTGCTCATAAACTCTGAAAGAGTCTGATATATAGTGTGTGTACTGAAACTGAGGCAGGAGATGATGGTTAAGGTTGAATTAAAGTCAAAATCTTTTAGAGGGGAAATTGCTGAAAAATATTTCATTTTGTCAAGTTTGTTCTTTCTTTTCCTACATTGTCAAATCAATAAAGCAACTATAAACAACAATTAAAAAAATCCACAATTTCAGTATCCTATGAAATTGTATCCTAACTGCCAACAATATTGCCTTCAACTATGAGGGACAAGATACAATAACAATGGCAAGACAGAGATTTGATCTGTGAGACCCGGCTGTCTTCCTTCATGTGTTGTATCCAGATCTGAATAGTAAATACTGTATATTGTATTCACAACACACTACACATCTCTTCCACTGCTGCTCCTTTTAAAGTTTTTGACACAAAACAACACTATGAAAGGTAACACTTTACATTTCAGTTCACTAATTAATGCTTAATTAACTAGTGATTAAGCAAACATAGTTATTAAGTATGATTCAGTCATGGTCAACTAATATGCTAATTAATGTGTAAGTACTTAATAATGAATTAATATTTGCAGTAGTAACTACAAGTTTAATTCATTATTTGTTCACATTTTATTAGTCATTAACTCTACCGCAGCCACAAATAAGTATAATGATAATTCATATTGTAATATGTTAGGCATAAGTCAATAAATAAAATACTGACTAAAATATAATTTTTTTATAGTGTCAATACTTGATTCAATATGAATAACTAAAATGCTAATGAATAATTAAGTACTTGGCAAGTAATTAATGAACAAACCAGTGACTAGCATCTTAAAAGTCCCATATTGTTCAGTTTTCAAATATACTATAGAATAATGTTCTTCATGATGTCTTATAAGTAAATGTTGTTTAGTTAAAAGAGTATTTACTGAATCAATTTGAAGACTAAAAAAGAATGTAAAAAAAAAAAAAAAGAATGAATAAAAAGATGGACCAAATCATAATTTATTACTTAATCAGCTTATTAGTTGAGTGACTGAAGCAAACATAATAACTAACAAACATGTTAACAAGTAGTTAATGCTAGCATAAATTAGTGAACTGTAGTGTTAAGTGTTACCCAAACAGTAATAATCGTTAAACAGTATGGCTAAGTTTAAACAAGGCAACAGTAAACATGTTGTCTCTCATGAGTGATGAAGTCTCCCTTGGGGCCAAATCAGTAACAAATATGTCACCTTGATTAGACCTTTAATTGTAGCCCCCCTTGGGCCAATCAGCATAATTTTGAAAATGCTGCAACACGGTGGTGAGATGTGTCATTTCACAAAGTTTTGTAAAAATCTGATCAGTGGGGTCTGAAATATTGCATCTGTCATATGGCTGAACAAATGAACAATGTAGTGTCTCCTCTTGGGCCATGTAATTTAGCAAATGCCACAATGGAGTGATGAGATGCCTCATTCCCCCACGTTTTCCCAAAATCCGATCATCGTCGAATCAAAATCCGGTTTGAGATATTATTATGCAGCGAACAATACACTTCATCTGTACAGGACATACCAAGGGCTGGCACAGTGTTTTAATGCAGCGAACATCTGTATGCAGGCAGGGAAGATTCAGTAGGCAGAGGGGATGAAATATTCATCTATTGCTGTCTTTTGACAATGAAGCTACATGACAATGGTCTCACTTTCAAATGTCTGAGGTGCCCAAATCCAAGAGGGAACTTACCTAACATAATTTCTGCTTGTTTCATTCAGCGCTCGAGTGCCAAAGCGAAGTAGACACTCACAACTCAGCAGCACAATTAAATGAGAGGTTAGTGAATCACCATGATAAAAACGTTGCCCTTGAAAAAGGCTCACCTGAGAGAGAAAAACAGTGTATGTAAATATGGAGAATGCATCCTATGAATATTTAATATGCTGGCTATGTACCATAGAAGATAAAAATAATGCTTCCTTCAAGTGAGGACCTCTTTATGAAGTCGGGGTAAAAGCTATTCTGTGTTATCAGATTTTCTATGAAGCCCGGCATTTCTTTTGAATTGCATCATCTTTTATTTAAATGTCAGGATCTGGCTTTCTGGTGGTAGTGTTGGATGATGACTCCAGCTTTTCACAGCTTGCTGAGGTCAGGTGGGAGTTGGACCTGAGAATTGGATTTGATTGAACTCAGAACACAAAAAGGTCATTGTGCAAAATGTTATCGCAGATTTTATGCGTTGTTTATATCATCTTCTGTCTACAGACATCATGCATGGGGGGTTGTTTCCTGCCTGTATTAAGCTCGATATTCTGGCCTTTCAATATCTGATGTCTGAATTTTCACCAAACTATAGGCTATATCTGAGTCTAAAAGATGGTCTAGTATCAGTTTCTAAAAAAAAAAAAAAAAAAAAATGACAATCCTGATAGACTTTCCACTAATGATATCTAGCATTGCAACAATAAATATTTAAGATATTCCTTGATGCCTCAGTACCTGATGTGTTGCATATCAATTTAAAAGTACATTATATATGTTTACATTTTGGGCATTTAACTGACACTTACAATGAGTGAAAAGAAGAAAAAGAGCGAGAAGAACAAGTGAGGTATGGTGGTAAACACCAGAGGAGCCTCTGTTTAGGGCAGATATCCCCCAACAGTGATTATCAACTCATGACGCTGTTAGACTCTAACCTGCCCCCTCCTGGATGCCTCTGATGGCTACAGCAAATGGGATTTATCTCAGGAGGCATTGGTAAACATTACACACACACATGGGCATGACTTCCCGATCAAAGCAAACCAAATATCTGGAAACATCCCACAGATAAAAATGTTATTGTCTTATGTAAAAGACAAAATAGATTAGGGATGAGTCACTGCACCAGCCCGTTTACACATTTATAACATCAGTGAAACTGTAGATTCAGTTTCTGCTGTTTGCAGTTCTGCTTATGTTCCCTGTGTATGAGCCAAAACACTCAGAGATTGACTGCTATAAATGTGATGGCAGGTAATCTTTGCCCTGTATCCTCTTCCAAGACATGGAATGAGTAAGGGTTGATCAGCACATGTTTGGGTAGTTTTTGGCTGGGTGAATAAATTGAATCCCCATGCAGAGAAAACAGGCACATTTCTTTTTTGTAGAAAGGATGCGGCAAAGCAGCGGTTCCAAATGGTGAGTCTGGTCTCAGTGATGAGTTGCAACCAATTCCTATTTGGTCACAACGCAGAGCTGCCATTGGCTGTTTCATCTGAGAAGTTGCCAGAAAATGAAGAGAACAAACTATCAGGAATTGCACGGTATATGATGCAAAAACATTTGGTATATCCACAGCACCCAGTGAAGTAATGTGGATGGCTTTTTTCTGCAATTGTCTATGCATGAACAAATATACCATAATTTCCTGAATATTGCTCCTGGGTAGAGAAACATGACAACAGTAACCTTATTTATATGCATATCTATGCAGCCTTGCTTTGTAATTCAACTGTACAACAGGCAAAAAGACATCTTTGAAATTAGGGAGAGATTAAAGATGATCTGACTGTAGCCGGTACTCTTGAATGCCAAAATGAGTCAATGAGTCACTAGTTTGTCTGTCTGGAAAGAGGGAGAAATCCATCGGAATTACAAAATAATAATAAAAAATGTATTTCGGCCTCCATTGCATTAAGTTGCCGCACATGATATATCGTTATTAATAAAAAAAACATCCCTTCTTGACTCCCACACACCAAATATATTAAACTCTTACTTTTTGTAAATTGCTTTTAACCTTTCATTTATTGAAGGGGCTGGAGTGAAATCTAAAAAGGGATGAAGGGTTAGAAATCTGTAGAGATAGTTACCAAGGATCTCAGAGTAGGAGAGCTGATCTAGGGTCAGTTTATCCTTCAAGATCATGCTGAATGTGAAGTGACTAGTGGTTTCAGATCAGATACTTTGAGAAGCTTTGTAACTACTGGCCCAGGGCTTGTTTAGTGTAACTAAACACTCACATCAACACACTGACATGAGATGTTACAATACATTTTTTGTCACTTAGCTTTTGGCTGAAATGCAAAGTATCCGCTCTTACTTATACACTTTTTGGAATTAATTACATGACTAGATTAGATAGAAGAGAACACCAATACAACATGATGTCGATATATTGAGGGCTACCAACCTTGGTATAAAAAAAAGAGATATCATTCTATGAGTTAATCTTTTTAGCACTATAAGAGATACTTGTTCAAGAGAATCTCAAAAGTCTGTTTTAGCAACCTCATGTACAACGCAGTGACTTTTTTAAGTTTAAAGTGGGAAATAGTGATGAATAAAAAAAGATAAGAGAAGCTAGCAAGGATTTAGGTGGAACAGAAGGGCCGTCTTACAAGCAAATTGGGTTTATCAGCTTACAGATTAGTGTGATGTTAGGAGGGAACAGGCACTTTGGACAAAGAAGGTTTAATGAAAACCCAGGTAAAATAAAATTACAGTTAGTAAAAAGTAATAATGAGGATGAAAATGAAGATGACTTCTGTCTTATTGCTCTTTCCAAAAATGTTTACTCCATGAAATGGCTGTTTTTCTTGCAAACCAATAATTAGCAATATTGTCTTGGAAAAGTGCAACTGAGACCCTAGTAATATATTTTCCATTATCTATAGGTGATTTTTCTATTGCATGGCTTTTTTTATATGGAGTAAAGTCCCTTTAATTAAAAGGTCAATGGCAATGTAAAAATTGTATCTTGTCTCCTTTTGTAAACAATTCCAAGGCAAACAATACAACTGCTACTTCAAGCCTGGAATCTACAAGAAAACTCTTTCTCTATAAATCACAAATGCTGAGGAGTATGGAACAATTATGGCTCTTTAATAAGGCTGACTGAGGGGCATATCTGAAGAAGTTTTTATGGAGTGCAAAAATAAATGGTTCCTTCCAGCAGCAGTAGTTAATGTGTCGTTTAATTATATAGGCCTACAGATCATGAGATTCTCTCTAGTATGCATATTGGATATTGGTCTGACATGGCAGGGAGAAATGAAATTCTAGTGTCGGGTATGGTCATCGGCGGGAAATCTTCTCCGTCCACATGAAGCGGTGAATCAAAACTTGAGAGTGAAATACAAAGAAAGCTGAAATCATCAACGTTACATCTTTGGTATAAAGTGATCAGAGAGTGGATGGGCTGGTAAACATGAGCGTGTTTTGTGGAGTTTACTGACGTTCTGGGTGTTGAAGTCCTTGAAAGTCAAATAGTTACCTCTCACTGCTTTTTGGAGCCAGCAAACTGAGAAATGGCCTCGTGAAGCTTTAAGACTTACATTTCTTGCAGTCTTCATATTGAGTCAGGAAATGTCATCGCTGTCCTAATGAGTACACTGAAGGAGTTTGATTAGAGTCGGTTTCAGAGGTCAAACAATCTTTGTCATGGTGCACAAGCAGACTTATAGAGCCAGTCTACAGGGAACAATGAGGAGAGAACAATAGCATCATGGCCAGTCAATATTGGAGAAATTATGAGTTTATTCTCACCCCAAAAGAAAAAGTCAACATGACAAAGACACAACAGAAACTAAATGACAAAAATACAAAACCTGTATGATGACATGAGAAAAGAATCCATTTTCTAGTGCTGTGCCTCTTAATTAGTAGGCTTTTATCTGTTTACTCAATAGGCATACACTACATTTTTCACCCACATCAGGTTTGAAGGCCCAAACAGTATGGCTCCCACTGTTGAAATGCTTTATCCTTTACTTACATACTGTAGTTAAAGTCACAGGGAAGGAATTCTCATTCTCGTCTTGCATAAAAAAAAAAATATATATATATATATATATATGTTCCGAGGATGGTAGTTACATCTTGAAAATAGATTTTAGAATATACTGGTCATTTTCCATCATGTCCCTAAATTACAAGCATCGTCTCTTTTGATCCTCCAGTGGATTTGGACAAAATTCAACATTTATATTTGAATATTGTGCTTTGTTTTTCATTGTAATCTTTCTGTCTTGAACCTGTGTTTTTGTAACCTTACTCAGCCAGCTGACCACCATGCCCGCTACTTCTCTGCTAGTAAGCTGCGAAATTTGTTAATAGTTTGTTAATAATTTTGCCCAATTCCAGCTCCAGTGGCTTTTTTATCTATCCCTGACAACTTTGGTTTCAACCATTCAAGAAATTTTGAATTGAAATTGAACTAAAAATAAACTAAATCTACTGGAATAGTGCACAATCATCTGCCCTCTCACCACATAATGAATCCTACAGATGACTCCTGAGATGACATCTTCAACGTATGACTGTATTATCAGCTGACTATAGGTTCGCAGCAGGATAATGATGGTGGCAGTGACGGTGGAGGTGGTGACGGTGGCAGCAGCGGGTCTTATCATACAGACATCTCCTCATTAGGCAAGGCCGACACGGACAAAGGCAATCGAGGTGTGACAGATTTTAGGACAAGTGATTCAGTCTGGACGGTGGTTATCGAGGAACGCCAATGCAGACTGAATTGGATATTGATCCTCTCAGGGTATCAGTGTGGAGCAGGTAGTAGCTGCTGAACTGTGGCTCATTTCATTGAGAGCGAGCATGAGTGCAGCCTTGGTGCAATTCACACAGTTATTTGAGGACATAAGATTGTACCTACCGCTCATCCCAAATCGCAAAATGCCGAAAAGTCTGATGCCAAACTAAGAGTGGACTAAAGTTATCAAGGTAAAGAAGGGTTTAAAAAAACAAAGTTAATACTTTGGTTAACATTTTAACATTTTGCAGGAGTGTGCGAGAGACTCAGGGACAGTTGTGAAAAATTGAAATTGAAATGCTACATGACAAAGTACCCAAGGGTAAGCTGTCTGGGAAAACTATTTTGAAAAGCTTTAATTACACATTTCTGATAACTAAAAAATAGATTATGAATTTTTGCAAGTTCAGCTTTTGAACACAAATGAAGCTCCTGTGGCCATTTTTCTATTTGAACAATGACATCAATCCACTGAATAGCAGGGAAGACATTACTCACCAGTGAGAGGACCAAGGATCACAATCTATTGGCACTGTAAAAATTTTCAATATCAATATTAATTTTAAAGTGATATTTTACTTTCATAGGACATTTCCACTTGTTAGTATACTGTATATATCTCCAAATTCAGCAGTTGACATTACACATTAGCAGTCCTTGTAATCTGTAATCCACACTGAAATTCACATTTTGTTTTTATTTTTTTTTACTCACAATTGCAAACAAGAAAAAACGACTTTACAGACGAATTTACAGACATGGACAAATAAAAAAAATATCATCACCCCTTCTTATAAACTCATTCCTAATTTCAAATACATCAAAATGCCTTAGCCAGTTGATACAGATCCTATTTAAAATATTGGATTAGTTGATGAGTTGAGCATATTCAGCTTTCATAGTCACGTTATGTTGGTGAATGGAGATTCACGATTTGAGCCAGTAATATAAAAATGTATGTAACATGAAAATAGGTTGAGTTCATGTTCACCTGATAAGTTTTCTTTGTGATTGGTACCTCTCTTTAAATTATCAGACGGTACTAAAAGATTTAACAAAGCTAGTGTTGGATTTTGACAGTTGGGTCAACAAGCTATAGCTATTTATGTGGAAACAAAACAATTAGATGCACAGGAAACTATGTAGGCTATTGTCTTTTCATTTGACATATAAATGTATGGGAAAATGTAGTGTTTTACAAGTGGAGGTATCAAAACCAGTGTGGGTATCAAAAAATAGGAAAAACATGCCCAACCCTAGATGTAAAACACGTTTTGTGTGTTACACAATCCACAAAGGCTCTTCTTTCAAACATCCCAATATTGAGGCCGCTCAGCATCCCACAGCCACTAAAGTGTATGACAAGCAAACCTGGGCTGAACAATATTGGCAAATATTTCTTACAGCATTTCAACATGCTTGGAATAGATGAGCAGGGTTTGTTTCATTTGATAACTGGTTTTGTCCATCAATATAAGACATGAAAGTCCATCTTTAAGATGCCTCTTATGTTGAAAAAAAAAATGTTCAGAGTAATAATTTGATTGATCCTCGACCCTTTGAGCTTTCCCTTTAGATGATTGGATGTCCCTTTGACATTTTTTTCTCAATCTGTTATAGGCACTTGGGCATCTACAGCATACCCCCCCCCCCCCCTCTCCAAACACTGCTGATGACACATTATGAACCATGAGTCATCAACAAGGAAAGTTTCAATATTAGATATTTATTACTATAACAGTTGCAATCTGGGTGAACCAAAAGTAAATCAATGGAAGAAATCTTTAATCACTTCATTATTATCACCATTTTAAAGAATAACTATGACAATCATGAAATAAGTTATACAGACTGAAACGAGTGCCCAAAGTAGAGTAAATTGTGGCCTTCATGTCAGCTGCCCAGTAATAATTGTTCTTCAGTCAAGGGAAAGTGAAAATCCCAGGGGCACTAGAGGTCCATCAGGAAGGTCTTTCATGGCCTGTCACACACACAAGACTTTCTGAAGGGACCTGTGTGAGTGAGATACAGCACAATCCAGCCCACTGCGGCTTCTTGCTCTGTTCAGTTTATAAGACACGTTGCCAACAGATAGAGATTGATGATAGCATCTGATGCAATTTACTCCATGTCCAGGGTTGCTGGTTCACATTCTGTGGTTAATGGTAAAAGTACAGGTTGCAAAGAAAATCTCCTCTGAATCTGGCAGCTGGAATTGAACTCCCGGCTTATGTGGATTGAAATTTTCTTTATCTGCACATGCAGATGGGAAAATTCACAGGATTTGAGTAGTCTGTAAGTGCTGGACAACTCTACAAGCCTCAAAGTATTTCAAATAATTAGGCTCACTGGTTAAACTAGAAGACATTAAACAGACATGTGAACACTCACACTTTTTAACGCTGCAATATTAACAAAATTCAATTATCATTTTATGAGTGGGGTAGTAAAAAAAACTAAAGAGTACCAATTGTATTGATGTGCTGTTTTTCTAGCTACAATACACTCACAGGAACAGCAAAAATAATTATTTGTATTCCAATACAATCCCTGTGGCTGGCTATCCCATTTGTATGAAGGAGTGTCTATTGACAGGGCTTTGTTGAGGAAGTGAATCGTTAAAATCTGAAAAATGACTACGTTAACTAGATTAGGCAGGGCAACTTATCAAGTAATCTCTTGATAGAGCATCTGAACAGTGTGATGGATTGTGTGCTGTCTTTTTGCTGTGAAATGTGTTCTTAATTGCTCATTGTAATTATGTATTGCCACAAAAAGACATATTAGCAGTTGTTCTGTCTCCCCAAAGATATTTTTATTTGAATTTGTTTTAAGATTCCCAACAGTCTGCTATGCCACTCGTTATGCATATCAGGTGTGGTATATTATCACTAATGTATCCTTTCTTCTAATAAAAAACAGATATATCACACCCGCAAAGTATATCCCTGTCTTTATTGCCATGCTGAATATCAAATATCTTTTTATATTATATTGTCAACAATAGGAATGCCAAATTTTATTACATTATTGATATGTAAAGCTACTGAGTTTTTCCAGATAACTCATGAAGTTGGATCTCCATCTTTTGTCAAAAAGGTTGCATGTGATAGAAATGCCAAAGGTGGTAACTGTGCGGGAGTCAGGAGATGCTGTATGAAAAGAAAGAGGCTGAAAATCAAGTGAGCGCTCCCTCAAGACACTGTCCGTGTGTTGACATATGTGTTCGACAGAAATGGGATCTTTGCTCTGGTGGGAAATAGGATTTCAAAGACCACAGAACCTGAGATCTAAGTAAAGATTCAGATAGAAATATGTGTGCATGTGTGTGTGTGTGTGTGTGTGTGTGTGTGTGTAGGGACTCAGAGAGCGATAGAGAGATAACCAGTGTGTGGCTCTGTGCAGGTGACTCAGGTCCTAAAATCCCATTTATTTTGGGTGCATTAATTTAATGTCAGTTCTAGTTTCTGAAAATGAAAATGAATTACACTGACCTCTCCCTAAGTGAATTAACATGGGTGATTGTGGATGTAATTGCTAATTAGCATGACTCACTGATTATAGAGTATCACAGGGGGATCATTTCCACTCCCAGAGGATTTTAAATGCAGGGAAACCCCCTCATGAACAAAGCCATTAGATTAATACCAACTCTGGCTAAATGTGAGATCTGCTGTTCCTCTTTTTCCAGATAACTTCTTTTCCATCAAATGAAAAGTGACTCATGATGTAAAGCCGTGCGCAGAAGCACTGTAGGTCTGTGCAAGTTATTAGGCTCAGACTGAGCGGAAGATTCAATTCATATCACAAAAGGTTAAGGAGATCATTTTTCTTTTGACGGTGTTGCCTGCAACCTCATTTTTCTTGATATTTGGCAGCAGACATCGTCTCCCAGGCCATCAAATACTTTAGAGACAATATCATAATGGGAGACACAAACAACCCTCTTGCCCTTTGACCCCACGATCTCATAAAAAAAACAAAAGCCACAAGTCCCCCCCCTCCTCCCTCATCCACCACACTGCTCTAACTGTCACTCCTTCCAGGGGTTGAGGTAGGTGAGCACCTTTGTTTACTTAAATCAAAATCCAATACTCCCTGGCAGTTTCTCTCCCATTTTTTGCCTTCCCCAGCACTCAGGGTTTGTGGCACAGCTCAAACAGATGCCCTTGACTTTTCATTGGGTTATTAACCTTTTGGGAGGTGAGCTGTGATTCAGAGGTGGACATGGAGTCCCTGGAGGCCCGGCTGCACCACTACCACATGACTCAGGTAAAGAGAACAGTGGGAATGTAGAGAGACAGAAGGATGGATGAAAGGAGAGCAGGTAGGGCAGGCATTTCTGACAAATGGAAAACAACAGATAGTATTTAAAAAGTCCTGTTTTGTTGAGCCCCACTCTCAGTGCCTGAATGAGATAAAGGCCAAAACTATTGCTCACTAAGGGATGAAAAACAACCACTGCAATATTTTTCTGGATGGATATTAGTATCGTACATCACTGCTTGGATATCAGTCTTGTATGCTAGCTGGAACTCGGCTTCTAATGCAGCAAGGGGCCGTTACACTTCACCTGCAGTGTCAACCATGCGATGTCCAGTCCACATCCCAATTTACCTCTGTGGTCTAAATGGGATAGACAAACTCTCATAAGGGCCAAAGCACAGGCATTGCCTCAGTGCAAAAGGTTTTGGACTTGGGAATTAGGACAACAAACAGTAGTTTTATTACAAAGCTAAAGATATGGTAAACTCTAAATGAAAACCTATATTTTTCGTATCACTGAAATGTTTAGTTTCCTCATTTTTGCAACTAAAAACAAGCTCTTGGTATGAGCATCTGGCAGCCCTCGCCTTATGCCTCCTCCAATGTCTCAGCCCAAATTAGTAAAGGTACACCACAAAGCCTAGAGGCTCCTGGCTTCCCTCGACTGGCCAGATGATGTACATAGCAAGTGGACTGTGGGAAATGTAGTTGATGCGATTTTAGGGCAGGTAACCCCAAGTGACACCACACCTCCGATTATATCCCTGTGTCCTAAACTGACAATGTAACAAAATATAGGTGGGAAAACACGTGCCTCAAAGAGAGTTATTAATGCATAACAAGATGAGGGACGACTATGTGTTGCTTTTTTTTATTCTGTGGTATGAACTATAGCCTGAGGTAGATCTTTCCTTCTGCTACAGAAAAACTTATTCAAGCTCAGACCAAACTCATTACAAAAGACCGCATTACAAATTCACCATGTGATGACAAACAATAGTGAAAGCCAGCAGTGATCCATAAATCCATAACAAAGGGCTATTCAAAATCATTTAACCTTCATGCCCAATTTCATGCATTGCACAAAAAGGAACTTGACTCTTTTCTTTTGACTCTACACCTGTATTACGTGCACACCGGCTCCTGTGGAGCTTCAGGGAGCAACAAAGGAGAGTTCCACATTAAATAAAAAATGAGCAAAGCGAGGGAAGTTTCATTATTCATCTCACACTGGCATGCCCAGCTCCCCAGCTTCCCGAAGGGAACACTATGAAATTTCAATTGGCATCATTCTATGTGTTGAGTTTTAATGTCAATATCGCAGACAGTCTTCAACAGCCTCGCAGCCTCCCTTCTGACTCCAACAAGAAACTTCAAAGGAGCACTTCTCTGAATCCCTCAGTCTTGCATTAAAAATGTTAACCTTGGAGACATGCTAACTACCCAGCTGTGCATGTTGCCGAATTCTAATGAAGATTGTGATCATTCAAGACAAGGAAGAAAAGAGGAGTCAACCATGCCCTCTGTCTGTCTGCCTGTCTGTCCGTCTGTCCGTCCATCCATCCGTCCGTCCATCCATCTGTCCGTCCTTCCATCCGTCTGTCTGCCTTTCCATTTCCAACTTACCTTAATTCATGTTCACTTCATTCTTTGAAAGATTACTGCATCAACTGGACCTCATCAAAACGAAAGGCTTAAGATGAAACATGACTGACATTTACTGTAACAACCCGTCAGGAGAGACTTTGTTCTGCCTCGCCCATGTTGACACTCCTCATGTATGAAGCACTTAAGCTAATGGCAAGGACTGGAGTGAGAAGAGTCCCTCATTCTATGCTACCTAACGGCAAAAAAGAGCAACAACAGCAGCATAGCAAAGCTGAGCTGCTTCTTTTGGGGTTTGTGTGACTGCTGCTCACTTAGCCTCAGGTGTGGAGCTCTAATGGTTGGCAGCTAGGACTCCACCAGAGCGCCAAGGTGCCAATAATGTTGCCAGAGATTCAGAGGTAGTATCAGAGAAGCACTGGCAGGAATTATTGTGCAGGTGCTGTAGTTACACTTTGGTATATTAGGCAGTGAATGACATGCTATCCTCCAGCAACATTGTGTGATAAGACAAGAAACCCCACAAGACAGACAGAAAAGTTTTTTAAATTGCTGTAGGTTTAGTATTTGCAGGACATTAGGAAACACATATTAAACATTAAGTTGGTAAAACAGAGATGGGATCAGGGGTGAATGGATGAAGTAAACACTGCAGTTGGTTTAAAGCCTTTGTCTCTAATCAGACAGGTGCATGGTATTTGCCACATAGGACAATACAGTGAGTACCAGAAAGTACCCAAAAGTCAGTTTAACATACTTTTCTGTGATTGGCAACTTTCCTGACACTACCTGAGATGTCCTGATGTGCCCAGCCATCTGGTGCATCAAGCAGGGGAAAAACAAATGCTAAGAATTATTTGCATATACTATTTATATACTATATTCATGTATATATATGTACGTACTTCTAAAGTCAGCTTTCCAGGAATAAAAAAAAAATGTAATTATAAGACTGATGCCCTCAGGTTTTTGAAATTCTACAATGGATTTGATTTTAGTAAGCCGTATGGTCATGAATTATTCATCGCAAAGAGAATCATGGAAAATTTCAGTTCAAGTATGAACAAGAATACCAAACTACACAATAGCAATGTTTAAACAACCTTGTAATTTGAAAAATGTTTCTGCTCTACTATTACTCTAATACTGCTCTATTTAACAGTTTAAAAATGATTTTTTTTTTTCCAGGAAAATTGTGATACAAGCCAAACTTTCAGCTCGATTTTGATTTGAGTCTGTTGTACCTGCAGAGACTTACATGGAACTGGCAGACTTTGCCCCATCTGCTTCAGCTGATGAACGGCCCGGTAGTTGTCACTAAAAGTCTCTCTGACTCCTCATTTCATTTCAATGAATATCCTCGCAAAGGAAAAAAACAAAACACCCTCTTTCCCGTCTCTTACTCTTGCCCTCACTTAATGTATGGAGGAGGTTCAAATAATCCTTATAAAGTTCATCTGAGCTGGGAATCTCATGAAAGCCATTTATATATAATGCGAGCTGTCCATCTGATAGACCTGTAAGGAATAGATAGTCATCATCATCCCTGCACATTTGGAACACCCACACAGTCTCTCAATCGTCTCATTTAGAGAGGGCATGAATGGGAAGGAAAATGTCATTAGTGAGATAGGTAATCTGTTTCTGGAGAGGAATCAAAGATCATAATTGGATTTTCTTCAAGGCTGCTCAAAGCTTTTTAGAGACTCAGCCCACTATCATATTAATGATTGTATGCTGACTGAGCTTGGGAGTGAGCTCAGTGAAAAATAGCCTCCTCTACAGGCACCTACCTATGGCTTAAGCAAGGCCATCCAGATTGGAGCTATAGCGTGTTATCTTCACAGATAACCCTCACATGGTTTTTAATAATTTTCAATCACTTTGCAGTATACATGGGGTATTACTGTATATGAAAGGGGAGAAAGAAGAAGGAAGGAGTAGGAGGAGAAGGAGGAGGAGGAAAATGTTCTTTTACCACAAAGTGCAGCCGCTATGACAAAATGGGCCTATTTTGATTGAAGAAAGAACAGTAAAACGCTCTATAACTGCTGAAAAACAGCATCCCCCATTTGGCTACACAGTTTTGTCCCAAGAGAAAAAATATGCAGAGTGATAAATATTGATTTGGAAAATTTAAGGAAATACCCAGCACATAGTGAACTCCGAGTCACATTTTCAAACACACCGGTCAAATTATATGGTCTTGTTCAGGTCGGTCGCGTTTGAACATACAGTATATATGCCATCAAACATGAAGACCCTGAGGAGTTAACACCCACAGGTATAGCTGCTAAAGTGGCAGTAGAACATATGGAAAGCTGACACTTTCAAATCCCTCTACCTCAGAATACGTCCCGCTAATGAGCTCCACTTTACTTGTAAAATGCTTTGAAAGGCTCACAGTTGGAGCACTCTGTAGAACATCCCATTTTTTTAAAGATTCGTTAAGTCATATGGTTACAGACTGACATTGACAGTCATTTTAATCAAGGAGGAGGAAGACACTGAAATATGTCCCAAAAGAAAGCAGTTCCAGATGTCTTCGTGTACAATTTATGCTTGTTTGGATGTTGTGCCTTACTTCTTCCTACTTACTGGTTTATCATGAAATGACTTTAGTTCTATTCCCTCGAGCATTTGAATAGTAGATATTTCCCTTAACACCTAACATTAATAATTCCTGGTAGCTCTTTAATGTTTTGTTCCCTCATTTCCATAATTACAGTATAATCAGATAGTAAGATATAAAATATAGGAATATATTTAAAATGTCTATCTAATTTTAACAATACACCAAATTTGATGTAATTATCCCTAACTGTTTAACTAGGGTAAAAGCTCATTTTGATACTACAGGAAAGGGGATGGGTGTGTGTGTGTGTGAGCATGTATCTATCATTGGGGCCAACTGCTGGTTTCATCCCATTATTGATGTTATGCTGATTTAGACCCATGACGTCTCTAGTATGTACGTCTCACAGTACATTCTAGCATCCCATAGCCACCTTTCTCTATGCTCACTCTCAGCATAAAATATATGGTAAATATATATGGTAAGCCTTCTAAAGCTGCAAGAAAGAGAGAGAGTGTGCTATTTTTTTTCTCTATTTGTGAATGTTGAAGTTTCTCAAGGTGTAATCACATCAGTCAATCTCATCATTTAATCAAGATGACAGGCCTAGTTGTGTGTCAAACCACTTGCATCATATTTTGCTATGTTTTGTTGCTGTCTAAGCACATGGTAATTATGTAATTATAGAAGAAGGTAGCTATAATTTAAATCTGAAGTGCTCTGAAAATTGCTGTAATGGCACCACTTGCTGGAGCTGATCTCTAGATAATGGTGGCATCCCATATGTTTCAGCTGGTATAAAAGAATTTTCTTTTTTTTTTTTAATGAATGAGCAAAGAAAAGAATGAACCAGTGAAGGAATAACTACATATAATAAAAGATGAAAAAAATGTGCATAACGTGTAGAAAATGACACAAATATCAAACAGTCTCATAACATTTTGTGAGATGAGCACAACCTCTGAAACGTGGAGTATGTGTTGTGAGCAGGACTTGTGTGAAGATTATATTCCTCCACCACAAAAGGATTATGTGACAATAGCAAGAATTTTCACCTGCTCGTCATGTGAAAAGGTGGTTAGCTAACAGTTAAATTACGCAACTAAAACAACTTTGGCTAAGGTTAAGTTAGGGTTAGGCAACTTAACAACTTTGGTTAAGAGTAGGCAACTAAAACAATTTGGTTAAAGGGTAACTTCGGTATTTTTCAACCTGGGCCCTATTTTCCCAACTTTAAGTCTAAGTAACTAATGGGGACAACAATTTTTGTAATTGGTCCAGTATTGAGCGAGATCGCGTCAGCCGGCAGCAGCGAAACGAGCTGCAATGTAATCCGACGGGGCAAATCACACCGTCAATGTACGTCCACTAAAAGTGCTTGTTTTTGCCACTGACAGGCTCAGATTGTTATTATAAGTGTCTGACAACATTATGGAAAGGACCCTACAGAGAAATGAAACATTTTTCTTTACCTTTCGCTTGATCCGGTCTGTTTGTTATTGTGTGTAACCAAGTCTTACAGGCTTATAGCCTATTTCACAATAAAGCCTACACTTAAAAAACACAACACCAGCCTATTGAAAGAGTAAACTACAATGCACCATGTATTTACCAAGCTGCACCTACTGTGTGTCCAAGTCTGAATTTGGCTCCGTTAATTCACCGTTTTTAACCGAGACCGGGGCCAACAAGTCGGTCCAACTCTCTAGACAAAACCACGACACAACTTTCAGGGACCATAACGGCCATCCAGGGGGGAGATTACCGGACTACCGAGGCTACTGTTACTTACCCCGAGCCCCGGCAGCAGTGTCCTCCACCGGGGAAATGGTCCCTTTACCAGGCGAGCCATCCCGTCGCCTCCCCGCCGCCATCCTGCTTCTACACCCCGGAGGAAGTTGTTTTTCACGGCGACCCGACTCTCCCACCCTCATCGGAGCAGATCTTCAATCCCAATAACGATTGTTTTCTGTACGGCGGCGCGGTTTATGGCGCTCCTGGTCCGCGTTATCACGCCCAAGCGTTTGCCGGAGCCCTTCGGACTTTCCGCGGCAGCCCCTCCGCGCCCAAGCCGCCCTCCCCACTCCTCTCCCCGGTGGGGCGGAACGGGATCTTACCGCCGGGTTTCGACCCGTTCTTCGAGGCGACTGAGGGAGGGGGTCCCGAAACAGAGAGCACACCGGGGAACCGCCGGGCACACGAGGCGAACCGGTCCCGGTGGAGAGACTGTCACAGCGGGGAGAGGAGCGAACAGAGGCCGGGGTCAGAGCCTCTCAAGGCGGGGAAGGAGGATGAGGACGCGGCTTTATCCAGCAGCACCGGAGAGGACAGTAATGGGCCGAGTAGGTGGAAGTCATACAGATTGTCTAAATAAATAAGTATAATAGGCTAAATAAATATATCATTATATACAGATTATAATAGGAGATTGACTTGTACACAATAACAAACAGACCGGATCAAGCGAAAGGTAAAGAAAAACGTTTAATTTCTCTGTAGGGTCCTTTCCATAATGTTGTCAGACACTTATAATAACAATCTGAGCCTGTCAGTGGCAAAAACAAGCACTTTTAGTGGACGTACATTGACGGTGCGATTTGCCCCGTCGGATTACATTGCAGCCCGTTTCGCGGCTGCCGGCTGACGCGATCTCGCTCAATACTGGACCAATTTCAAAAATAAAAAAAAAAGTTACTTAGACACAAAAAGTTAAGAAAATAGGGTCCAGGTTGAAAAATACCGAAGTTACTTTAAGGACAGGATAAGGATTTAGTCATGGTTAAATAAGAAAATCTTTTGATGAAAACATTCTCCCATGAATTTGGAGCTGAACCCAGGCCACCAGAGTCGAAGACAGGTATACATCCATTCACCACCCAAACCTCCACACTTTCCATCCCCCTCTTTCAATGTCAAACTGCTGCCTGTTTAATTGCGTCTCCTCCAAATAATCTTTTTGTGGTGGGAAAATGTATCTCTCTCACTTTTTGTGCATGGAGCACATATTTGCATTTTAAGACACTGTTCTCATTTCACAAAATTTTGGGAGACCGGGCTCCAATTATCATAATTGCGATTCATTCATTATGCACGCCACATATGTGCATGTGTTGTAGATGGTTGCATGTGACCAATAAAGACGGGGTTTGACCGTCCTGTTTCTCTGTTTCTCTTAATTGTTGATATAATGAGTCATCTTCTTATGACTCACCAGGAAACGTGCACCATTGACAATGTCAGAAATGCCTGATGTCAACCTGACTGGTATAGATGCCGGCCACTCTCAGCAGCAGTGAGAGATTATTTTGTATAATTTACTTGTGTAAACGAGACTGCTAGAGCTTTATGTGAGTTTACATTTTGTTGTACGCATTTATTCACAGCGCTTAACAGTATTTGTGTATTTTTAGGTATAATAACCATAATAATGAAGAACTAGACAGAGGATAACTGCAATATCTTTTACTGTTGGTGTGTATCAACTCAACTCCAACACACTGTGCATCACTTCCTATATTTTGTAGTATAAGTTGTGAAGTCACAGTTCTAAAAGTGTAAGTGATAACAAGTGCAATGAGATGCAATACAGTGCTAAGAAAAGGATAATGGGGTGGTTTTATTTTTAGTGCCAGTAGTGCAATCTGTATTAGGCATAAGGTATTTCTCAGATTGTCAGTGGCTCATCTTTCTTTCTGAGTCAAATGTTGCTCGTTGTAGCAGCAAATGTAAACATACAGTAAGAGTGCAATCAAGTGCAGGCAAGGTAGGAATATCGGGTGGGGTGTAGGGTGAGGTGTAGCCTCTGAAGATTTGTTTTTCAATCTATCAGCGGAGACGGTCGGTGACTTGATGTTCACACTAGGTGACGGGGCAAAGATGGAGCGTCACGTGACATAAAGATGAGGGATCACACTTTTTTGTCATTCAAAAACATTTCCACATTGGTACAGAACAGATACATGCAATTCTGAAATTGGTTGTTTCTTACTCCATGGTACAGAAGCTACAGTCTACATTAACCTTACAAATGCATTTTGGAGTGACATTATTACAAGGATAACATGAAGAATTTTGTATAGACTTTAGACTTTTTTGTATAGACTTTAGATTTTGTAGTAGACTTCTTTCAGGTTTATTCTCCCAAATAAACTTGTAAAACCAGCTTATCAAGAGAGGAGAACTCCCATTAGCTGTTGCCAGGGTGGCTGTCTGATTTCAGTGTTGGCAAATCTTGGACCGCTTCACACTAAACCAGCCCGGCCAGACTGGGCCTCACAAAATCAAACATGATTCTTGTTTGGCTCAGACCGGTATGGAGTCGTTGCGAGGGCCAAAGTCTTGAATCTTGAGCCCGTTCACACTACAGGATAATCTGCACTGACCGTCGGGCCTGAGTGCTTGAGGAATGAATCGTGGCCTGAAGGTGAGGGAAGGAGCGGGGATTCAACAGATGACAAGCAAGACCGAGGAGATTCAAGAAATCTCCACTTAGTTGAGATGAGCAGGCCTGTGCCAGCACTTTGGCCAGAAGCCCCAGGTGTGGTGCAGTAGATGTACGCTACAAGTGGTATGGGCGAGTTTCCTGAATTTATTCACATCTTACAATAGCAAAGAGATTCAAAGACATGAGGGAGGCATAAATTGAGATTAACTTGTCTGTCTGTACTGCCGACTTCCGATTTCAGAGACTTCCCTCTGTGATGGTCCAAGTGAAAGGGGACCCAGTGGGATATATACTGTACGATTACGGCTTGTGAGGTGGAGTGCCTCTTTTCCGAAAATGATGAGAAGAGGAAGGAACGGGGATAGACATGAAACACAAAGTAGCAGAAACTACAGAGCAGGATGAAAGATGTGAAGGAATGGAGAAGTAGAACAGGACACAGTATCTGCTGGCCAAAGTTTAGTGGGCTTTCTCTTATCCTTCCTCTCGTCACATAGACAGACTGTGTTGTGAAACAGTATTTATGAGACAAAGTTGAATAAGATAAGGGCGTCCCACTCTAGAGGAGGAAATGTAAGCACATACCGGTTTGATAACAATTACTATTTGGTATGTTTAGCTGATTAGTGGATTGCATAGCAGGGCTGAGCAAGGCCTTTGTCAGAATGAGGTGTTAAAAAGCCTGGAGCCTTAGCACAGAAAAGGTGATCAAAAGCTGTTTAAGGCTGCTCACAGAGAAACCAGTCACAACAGATTAAGGGGCACCATTACTGCTGCCCTGTATACAGCTGGGCAGGAAAGCTGGCTCACTAAATGTTACAGGAAAATTCACCTTCAGATACTCCTGTTAAACATCATTGGTTTATGATGTTCAATCCATTCCATGAGTTATTTTGTGTTGTGATTTATTTTTTGGGGGTATCCACTTTCCCTCCAGCCTTCCTACTTCTACTTCAGTTAGTGATTTCATTTCCCAGAATGCCTTTCGACAACGCCCAGAGAAGGGGTGTGAACTTGTTCCACTCTGCTGTGGGTTGTACGTGTTGGTGGAGAAAGCGCTAGTGCTAGCAGAGTGAGACGTTTTCGACGAGGTGGGAAAAAAGTGAGAGTTGCACCCCTTATGCAATATGTCTCATGGCTGCATTGCATTATGGTCTATTGAGGCTACTTTAGGTGGAGAAATTGCTTTCTCTGCATCTTCTACCATGGATTTCTCCCTGTTGAACGACAAAGAAGCCCTTGCTCTTTGATTCTGAGGAACTGACACCAAAACCTGATGTTTACCGTTGATGTTTTAGATCGCTGAAACATTTTCTGCTATCAAACTCCATTCTCAATGTAAAGTCGTGAATGAATACAAAAAATATTGTTTTTAACAGTGTTAAAGTGTTTTAGAGTGGATTTTTCCTTTAACAGGTTGCTTATGGATTTCTATCTAATCTAAGTAAAGCCCGCAAATAAAAAGAGCCAAGCTGTAGAACCTAACCACATTTCACAGGTAATAGACTTGTTTTCTAGCTACACATTCTTAATCTAGTCAAATCTCAGTAGATGGAAACAAACTCGTGGTCAATTAAAAGGAGTGCTTAAATCAAAGAGAGACAAGTTCTACCTGATTTTTTCAGTTGCACACTGTAATTACCTTGTTTGTGTTTGTTTAGTCGTCACTCGGAAAGCGTCCGATTACCTGTTGTGTCACAGTAGTCAGCGGCATGGAGGACTTCATGTGTTGCTGTCACCGGCATCAGTGTGATGTGTTAATCAGGACACAGAGCGCTGAAGTGTCTCCTGATTCTCTGCACCGCTCTCTGCTCTCTGCTTTCTTTGCTCATCTCACTTCATCATCTGCAAATGAAGGTGATCCCCAACCCAGGTGGAAATTTGATATCAAGGGAAGGTTGTGGGGGCAGGTGAAATAATCAAGGGTCGCTTGGGGGTATGATTAGATGAGAGTCTGAGAGTCTCATATTAATTTCAATAATACTGCTATAATTGTGCATGGGAACAAATAATAAAAGGCAGCAGTCCACGTTCAATGACATAAATCTTTGGGAAATTGAATAGTGCTGCGCAGAGGTCAAGTCTTATGAATGCAAGAGGGGGGTTAAATTAACACAGGTTACAATATACATTACAATAAAGACACATTCTGGAGAAAATTATGTACAAAACTTTGTCTTATGAATATTTCATTTCAAAGTATTTTTTAAGACCAAATATGACATATCCACCATGTTTTAATCAAAAGCATGGCAACAAATTGTCATATGTCTCCTTGTGCCTGGGACCCGAGAGGCCCGGCTCCAACAGCTGGGATGAAATGGCCATAGGGAGCAGCAGGCAGACTCCAATACCTCTGAGGGTTTTCTCTGTCAGGTTGCATCGTTGTTGCATCATTTCTCTCTTCCCTCTCTGGTGATGGGCTTCTACTTGAGCGGACCTTTCCTCTCCACTGCATGACAACTCAATAAAAAGAGGTCATTAACAATTTCGAAGCCAATGAGGACTGAAGTGACCTTAAAACCCTTGTTTTCTGAAAGTAGCATTGCTTCGAAAGGGAATGCTGAGGTTTTGTAGTGCTTATCGCAGAGCTGGATGTTTGCTGACCCTTAAAGGGAGTTGGCGTTAACCCCATTGTAGTTTTACTTCCCTTATGAGAGAACCATATGAGAGAAAGGAAAACTGTTTGAAATATATGGAGAATGGCACAGTTGCACAACAGGCCAGAACTTAAGTGACCTGACTTGGTGCTTATGTGTCCAGAAATGTTTCACGACAAGCGTATGCAGTGCTCGAAGCTCTGAACAGCTTGAATTCAGTGTATTATGAGAAGCCACAGACAAGGAGGTGAAAATTCAAACACATTTTCCTTCCAGGCATATTAAAGCATCGTTTCACGGCTATCCGCGTTGAGGAAAAAATGCTTATTTCTATTCTGAGATCTCAAACAGAGCAGTGTTGACTTAAGTCTTTAATCAAACCCAGGTAGGTGGAATCACCTGTAGTGGCTGATTTGCCTGGGCCATTTATATTCAAGGTTGAATACTAGTAGGGTGCCATTTGCATTATCAGGGACTCAGCACTAATGAGACTCCTGGTTTTAGGCCTTAATTGGATTGCTTCACCACAGTCCCTTATTGATATTTGCATGCCACAGTTCATCATGATAAGTAATGAGAAGATTATTCACTGGAGGTATCCAATTGCAGACTCCATCTGTGAAGCAAAGGGAGCCCTGTCCATGCTTCGGTTCCCATGGGCACTGAGAGGGGACAGTGGCACGCGATGACAAAACACACATGGTCACACATACAAAGATAGTGTGTGTTTCAGTCAGAGTCTGACTAATGATGCACCTTTAGCCTCTACATCAGCTCATGTTTACGATTTTGCAAATAGAGGCGGTTGTTGTTTACCTGCTCAAAAAGCACTATTACGGTTTCCACAAGACATAAATTACTACCATGCAAGCCAAAATTAAGCAAACATCTGCCAGAGAGCAAGGTAAGGGGATTAAAAAGAATGTAGCTACCTTAGAGGAACATAATCTGAAAAGAAGCATTTACACAATAAAAGACCTGGGATTGGAAAGGCTGGGATTCCTATATGGGTAATCTCTTTCAGTTGATGAGAAAAGCGCTCCATTCCATAACTTCACAACATAAAACACTCACAAAGCTATCCGTCAGGGCTGTTTCACAGTCGCAGGAGGCCTCACAGCATTATTATGGTTTATATATTTTCCACTCCAAAACAGAAACAACAATCCACTAAAAACATGTCAATAAAAATGTATGACAAAACCTTTGAATCATTAAGGCAGATAATGAAACAAAAACTGCTCATCAAGAACACATTTATCTAAAAATGAAAATGGCAAAACGTTTATTGAATGCTGCACAGATGGCGCTTTTCCTTTGGGCATCAGAGCATGGGAGCACTTTGGCTGGAATTCAGAGAAATAACTTTTTATGGTTATAACTTGTCAATTATCTCAGAGATGGCTGTGCATCCACATATACAGATGTTGTTATTCAACGTGTTCATCATAGTGTACAGTTACATTTACCGTGATCTATATCCGCATACTGTAGATTCTTTTCCCCCAGAAATATTAATGACCTCTTCCATTCTTCATGATTTAGTCTTTGTAAGAAAAAAGCGAAAAAGCAAGCTATCGCATCAAAGGAAAAGCTGTCCTTCCTCTCTTCATTCTTACTCTTCCTAAGCTACTTTGCTCCAGGGGAAGTCTTGACTATTCGTTTGACTCGGCAACACTTGAGATGTATGAATTTTTATTCCGTTGCATACATCTGAATTTTGATCTTGGTACTTGTATGTGCACAGTACAGTGGCTTACCATTTTATCCAGTTTTTAAAGCCATGTATCCAGTGAGGTTAGTCAGACTGATACCTTCAAGGATTTGAACCTGAAACCATCTGATAGGGAGTATGGTTTCCTGGCTGGTGCTGCTTCAGCCCGGTTATCATTAATCCTCTGGGAGCTTCCACTGTGGACATCTGTGAGGTCCATCGCCTGGTGGTTCGGTGCAGAGTCCCATTTCAAAACATTCCACTCCGCTTGATCGTCAGATTTCTGAAAAATAAAAATAGCTTTATTGCAGAACCACATATTGTTGTTGTTTCAGAATTGTATATATTTTTTCCAAATGCAGTTCACTACCTGCGGGTTTGATTTCATGGATGGATGGGTAACATGGTTGTAATGGATTCTTGTGCATATTTGAATATATCTCATTGAAATGAGAGACCATTTCAGATGATGATCCAGTCAGGTCTTCGAAGGATTTCCGTGGCAGGAAAAGGCCAAAATGTTTTGCTGCAGTGTTTGCAAACCTGACGCCACACTGTCATGTCAGACATGATATGGCTACATCTGCAACTGTCGGAGCGTTGGTCTCTTCTGACCTGAACTAGGAGGTGGGAATATGCTCAGAGCAGTATTTGACACCTCAGTGAATCTCATTACCATAAAGCAGGGGAGAGAAAAAGCCACACTTACGCGGCATGAAATATATAACAATGTCCCTCAGCCAGCTGTGCTGTCATAGCTCATGGTCAAGGCATAACAAGTGCCACAAATGGGCAGGAATGGTATGATTTTGAGAATACATCAATATTGCCAATGTTTGCATCAATCAACTCAGTTGCTTACAGTGTTTACCTACTTTGAAGGTGTTATGAATGAATAAAAGCTGTGACAGCCTCCTGCGCTGCTTGCCAATGTTGCCTGCATGGTCTCAGAGTGGTCAGAGCAGCATAAACTTGGCCATGGC
Source organism: Centroberyx gerrardi (assembly GCF_048128805.1). Lineage (NCBI taxonomy): Eukaryota > Metazoa > Chordata > Actinopteri > Beryciformes > Berycidae > Centroberyx > Centroberyx gerrardi. Next base: position 12,457,717 of record NC_136001.1, read on the forward strand.
TCCCACCACTTGGCCTTTCCTGCTTTATCTAATCACTCAGACATGGCCAGGCCTGAGGCATGCTGCCCTAACTCTACAGTAGCTCCGGGCAAGGTTGAGGCAGAGGGTGCACCGGCTAAAAGCACATCCACAGTCATATCCCTAAGATTATCTACAGTAACACACAGACATCCTCTGCACCTCTCATCTGCTTTTCCACCCTGCTCTTTTATTTCACTTCATTTTTTTGTCTAACTATTTTTTCTATCCGAGCAAAATGGACATTTCTGTCGCACGGTAAAATCTTGAGCAGAACAGTTAACCACATGTGCATAATGAGTGAAACACATAGTGATGCGAAGATCTGCTAATTGTACTCATAACCTTGTTCATGACCTTGTTCATACAACGCAAATACAGGCAGAATTTTTTTTTTTAGAATACATGTGCATGCAAATTAGATGCTTTGAGTACAATTTTGGTATTTCCATATATTGCCTTATAGAATATGTATGTCAGTATATATTTTAGTCAGCCAAATATTTCGCCTGCATAAACTTTCATTCCCAAAGGGCTTGGATTGGCAATGTTCTACTGTAATACATTTCAGGGGAACTATGAATCAGCAAATAAACACCAAAGTAAAGGTCATAGATTTGTTATCACTGGGAAAAAATTGCAGCCCTACCACAGAAGTGAAGAGTGATGGTGTGATATTGCTACAAACTTGAGGTTGTGTGTGAAAGTTCTTCTTGGGCCTAGCGTCTGACTTTCCTCCTGTGCCTAGAAGCGCATCATCCAGCTATAAGCTCTGATATGTTGCATCAGTAATCTCTCCACCTCTCTTTGTGTCTTATTGGCCCCAGGTATATTGAGGCATCAAAGCAGCGAGGGATCTCAGAGAAGGGAGGCCTCCTCGGCATGTTTCCTCTGATGGTCTGGCAGACACAGCACTTTCAAAGCAAAGAGAGGTGGGCATGGATGAACGATGGTTGAAGGCTTCCAAAGGAGCGCTGGCTGCCAACATCAACTTTCTCTCTCTGTCCACGCACTTGGATGAAAGTTGTAATCTTAAAATTACTTTACAAATCAAGCCATGCAAATGAGTTTTGTTTGCTATTAGGTCTGGAACAGTAGACAATAATATTTCTTTTCTTTGTCTTTTCTTTTTTAGTTTGTTTCACTGGGATAATGCACATTAATGAACATTTCTATAAATATGTCACAGTTTGCATCTGTAGTCCCTGGCCAGATGGCTACCTACAATTTAAAGCAAGCATTAAAAATACAAGCAGAGGACAAAATTAAGACAGATACACAAAATGACATGTAGCAGAGTAGCTTTAAAGCGTAGTTTTAAAGACTCTTTTCAAGCCATTTATGCTTTATTACATGGCAAGCTGCAAAAGGTGACAGGAAAGAGAGAGGGAGAGAGAGTGTGGATGACATGCGGCAAAGGTCATGAGATTCAAACCCATGATGTTATAAGTGTATAGTAGGTGACTTTGCCAACTGAGGCACCTGGACAGTCAAGTGTCATGACAAATTTAGTACTGCCCTTCAAAGGCATATCGCAGTAACTTTTTTTTCTTCTTGATATTGACCCTATGATATTGCCTCTATACACAGTAACTACTTTTTTGTGTGTTTAAAAAGTGAAAGGTTATGAATAAGGTTTAGATTTCAACAAAAATTATACCATTCATTGCAACTATACAATATACTGTCCATTTCTGCACCAGTATTTTTGGGGAGATGAGATAAAATCTGATGTCATTTTTGTCAGTTTTAGTGCTCACACAGTAATGGCTGTTTGGATCTGCAGTAAGAAGTTTTGCAATTTGAGATCATGAATAGCAGCTGTTACTGTCACCAACATTAATTCAGTATCCAAGTAAAGGCTGTAATTAAATGCATACTGCAACATTTTTATCATTCCTGGTGTCTGTACACAGTATAGGTTCCTATGGCAAACTGTGCGCTGCCAAATATGTGGGGTCAGTCTCTCAGGCATGTTTAGCTGGGCCGCCTTATCCCCTGCTCAATCTTGCCTTTTGTTTTCCTTCATGAAAATAAATGAAACAGTGCAGTCATCTGCAGAGGCGAGCAGAGCCCTCTTGACTGAGGAGGCCTTCGGGCTTCGTCAGGCTTTTCCAGCACGTTGTCATGGCAGTTCAGAGAGAGCGAGGGAGAACATTGCAGCACAGCGCTGCTGCGGAATGACAATGGGAAAAGGCTAGGGTGGGGATTGCTAATGTAGAATGCCAATCATAGTAACACTGCTCTAATGTGTATGAAAGACAGGCAATACAATCCTGGGACCATGATCCTCCTGAAGGACACAGAAGATATTAGAAATCAAAAGTTGACACAGTAGGGTGGTGGATTGTGACTAAGAAAATATATAAAAAAAAACAAAAAACAGCCTCAACTAATCAAAGCTCTCCAGCGAAATCTGGAAAAATAAAATACCAGTTGCCTGATATGTAGCTGTAGAATTCTGTTCACTGATTTGTGCAAGAAAAGACCCGAGCACTGTAATTTATTACTTCAAATTAACCATATTATTAACTGTGTCCTACTATTTCCTCCATTCCTCCAATCTATACTGTGCAGGATAGGAATAACAGCACTGATTAGAAAGTAGAGGAACAATGGGCATAATGATGCTTGATGAAGCAGTTCAAATGGGTTGCCCTCAAGTTGAATTCAAGCTTTTAGATCAGAAAGTTTTACAGAGTTTGTGGGTGTCTTTTAGTTCAACCTTCTTATATGGCTTTATTTGCTCAAAGGCTGCAAGTTTAGAGGGATGAGGAACCAACCCAGGAGAGAGCAGTGAGGTCTTAATGAGTTACGTAACTTCCCCAGCACTGCACATCCTCTGATGTAGCACCAGCCCAAGATTTTGGAGGACTTAAGTCTAATCCACAGATGGAGGGAGATTTGCAGGTAGACAGGCTGGAATTCTTATTTGATGGCTTTCTTTTTCCGGCAGCCCAGAGAGAGAGAGAGAGGCTGGCAGCCCCTCACCCAGTGACAGATGAAGAAACTTGCTTTTGTTTTTATTTCTGACCTCGAGTGTTAGTTGTAAATGAGGATCTGTTATAATGTGTCGGCACACTCAAAGATTTTTACAGAGCTGCTGTGGAGTTATGGGAAAGTGTTTTGAAGGATCTGTGAATATATGCAGTTTCAAATTGACCCAAATTATGTTTTGTGTACATGCGTAGACATCCTGTGGGTATCAGTGGAGCCTAACAGCCATTTTCTCTGACATCCACATTACTAATACTACTTTCAGCTAGCCACACCGCCATCTCAAACTAATGGAAGTCTGGAGAACTTCTCTTCAGAAAGTGTTGGATAATGAGACCTGGCGGAGCCAGAGGCAGCCATTCGATTGGCGCGGAGTTTGAAAACACACAGAACCACCAAACAACACCTCTGCTTTGTTTGTCTGTCCGGGCAGAAACAATTTTCCTTTTTTAGTGTATACGATAAAAATGGATGAAAACTTTGATTTAAGACTTGTTTCTGTTTTGTCAGAAGTATGCTCAATTTGACTCGATGAAGCCTTTACAGCTTCTTAGCTTTAAGACAACAGGCTACAGTAAAAGTTTAATTTATCAAACGTGACCGACAGCCTGTGATGCCTTACATGGGAGAGATAAATCTATAGTTTCTGTGGTCTGTCCTCTCATGTCAATAATGGTGCAACAGGTAGCCGTTTTAAAGACCAAAGGGATTGACGCTGCATGGATGCAAAAATAACGAGTGGGGAATGTTCCTGTCTTGGGACTAGTTGCTAGTAGGACAATATACAGGTGAGCACCAATGCCAGGCTCCGCCATAGCACAATTTTATTGGTTTGAAGCATGACGACAGCCCACAGTGGCTCCGCCCTTTTTAATCAACTGTTTAAAAACTACTAGTAGTAGTTTGAGTGTTTGATTACTCTAATACTGTTCGGGCAAAAAGAGTGTCAACATACTGTACAATCTAAAAGCTAAACAATCTCAAAAAATACAATAAATGATCACAATTTTTTAAATGGCATTCCTATAATTATTCTTCAAATTTCCATCACAATGTTCATGTAACAGACTTAGATGGCTGCCTCTTTGAGATCCGTTTAATGATATTAAAGAATCCACCAATGTGTGACCACATGGGAAATATGCAGTTTTGAGGTAATTACTGATTAATCTTGAAATGAGTTCAGATTATTCCATCTCCAGTGGATGCAGATAAATCTGTGTCTGAGTATCCTTAAAATAGTCTTCTTGCAGCCTGGCTCAGTCAGACTGGCAGCGCCGCAGCAGGTATGGGGATTGGCACAATTCTTTCATTTACAATTTCCTGACACATGATTTCTGTGAAAATTGAATCCTATTTAATACTCAGAGGTCTGTATCATAGAATAAAATATGCAGACTTTGGGATAAGTGAGGTGTTATGATAATATTCTGTTCTCGTATAACCTGATGAGTGCTTATATTAATATGGTTAATAGCTGTATATCTCACTACCCTGGAGCAGAGTGGGGGGGGGGGAAAGAGTTTTTTGCCTCTATCCAGGTTGCCACTTTAACTGTCCAAAAGTGTTTATTTTTTCATTTTCATTTCCAAAGGTGTTACAGGATCTCCATCATCAAATTTAATAAATCATTACCTCTTAGGGATTATTCATATGGGCTTCTGTCCTCTCTCCCGGTCTTTCTCGGTGGTGTTAATGGAGGAGATGGGAGAGTCCGTCTGAGCCGGCGCGGGCCTGCGAATGGCCGCGGCGATGAGGCATGCACCGCACGTTGGGCCTGCCAGGGAAAATAAAGTTCACCAGATCACAGTTCACTCCGGCCCTGTATGTAATCAGTCAGTGGTGGGGCCTGTCTGTCAGCCCCTGACAGCTGCCTGTGCCGTTAAATGCGCAGAGATCAGTGGTCATCAGAGCCCTTCGTGTGACAGCCTCTAAACGAGGACTTTAAATTAGTTCCATGGGTGGTAGAGCATTTCGGTTGAGGTCCCCCCCCCCCCCCCCCTGCACACACACACACACACACACACACACACCCTCCACAAACCTCTATCCCCATCCTCCGTTCCCCCGCTACCTTACACCGACTGCCGCTGCCAACCAGACTCTGCGATTATATATCATTAATGGCTCTCTCTACCTGACACTCCAGTCTGTCTGTCACAGCGTTTCTCCTGTCTCACTCTGGACACGAGATGCTGTACTTATAGGAGATCCAGCACTACATTCAATATGAAGAGGACAATTGAAATCTTTCCATGTGACAGAATGATGTGCTGTGAGTATCGTTCTTGTGTATTATCAGAAAAAGCAAGGATGTGAGTGGAGCACTTTTTGCAGGAAAAAAAAAAATCCTCCCTCTTTCCTTCCTTCAGTTTTGGAAGATAATTCAGGAGTGATAGAATGGAGGATGATAACCCAGAAAAGCCTCTTTTTCCATGACAAACCAGCAAGGCAATCCTAAGAATGGATGCCCCTTCATCATTAATCCTGTGCAAATTTCTTTAAAATCTAACCCCACGTGGTCTCCATAATCTAGGATTACATCGGGTAGAAAAGGAGAAAGAGGCAATCAATCTTCTTTAAAGGTTTTAATCCTTTATGAAATAGACTGGATTATTTCCTTGGGTTAGGCTTTATGACCGGGATTTAATTCCCCTTGGAGTTTCAGTGCCAGCTCTATGCGTTCGCTCTCTCTCTCCCCAGCTCCCTCTCACTTTCCGCCAGGGGATCCTTGATTTATAGATATCATTTGACCTGTTAAGGCAACAGTCTGCCAAAAGTCCAAGATTAAGTGCCAATGTCTGGGCTGACAGGGGTTCCCGCTGCTAATTTTACATGATCTATGGGGCTAATACCTCTTCTCCATCCACCCCTCTACATTCTGTAGGGGGTCAGTGAGAAACTGCCTATACCTCGAACCATCGAGCAAGCATTATTAGAGCAAGTTTTGGCACACAACTCAAAAACCTAGAAAGAGAATTTTACTCATTGCTGTGTATGCCCTCCAAGCGCAGCTTTGCAGAGGAATATGACAGGTGTAGCTCTTTCAGTTTCTCCTCCGCCGTTTAAAAAAAATCTGGTATCTGCAGTTTCGCCACAAAGTTGTGTGGATTACTATAAGTGGTAATGTATCCACTGAAGCATGTCATGTCACTGTAGTATGAGAGAGAGAGAGAGAGAGAGAGAGAGAGAGAGAGAGAGAGAGAGAGAGAGAGAAAGAGAGAATGGAGAATGGAGGGGGTTTCAAAGGACAAAATGAGACAAGTGAAGAGAGACAGGTAGGACGTGATGGACACATTGCTTTGTGGCACACAACACAACGCTATTGAAATGCACGGTGTGTACTGCGGTGACTGGTGCCTTCGTTTCACCAAACTCATCTGTTATTCTCTGCTCTCCTAACAGACTCATGATAACCTTAATCGCATCACTACAATAAAGTCTCCCTGCTCTGAATCACCTTTTGCCATTTTCTTATAAATGAGCCTCTCAAGGATCCGCCATAACTCCACACGATATCCACCTTTGCTTTGACTAAATTGTTATACAATTTGAATAATCAGCATGAGAAGGAATAGAGAAGGGGATAAACTATGAAACAGAATAAAATGGCCTGCAGTTTTATATACTCAGCATAGCTCATATACTGTACAGGCTTGTAAGCAAACAAAATTATACATCCATACAGCTTACAAAAACACTAATAAATCACCTCAGGCAGAGTTTACATGACATAAACTTGCATCTTCTCGTTGAAACCTACGATTCTTTCCCCATTGTACATAACCAGACTTCCACAGTCACACTGTCTCTAGAGTGATGTAAATGTTAATATACAAACTAGGGGTGCAGCAATATGGCCAATATGATAATTCAGATTTTTTTTTTATAGATATTGCAGTCATGATTATTAATCATTATCATTCAACTCAATGATTTGAGGGGGAAAAAAAATATTTTATTACTTTTGGCATATTATATGAATGTCTTGGCTGTTTCAACTCCAGTGAAACACACAAACTGTGATATGATGTGACAGTGTGATATACATAATACAATTATACACAATTAATCGTGCGATACAAAACACTCCACAAGTCAGACTTAGCCAAATTTGATATCCCTTCACAGCAATTTTTCAGTGTTAATAAATGTTTTTATCAGTGACAATAATGTGGAGTTGACAAGTGTTGATTGGAGTGTTATTTCTTGGCTCACAGTGCCAATGTGACTCTGGGGCAGGTGTTTAAAACTATCTAAAAGAGTTAAATTAATTCTGATGGGTGTAAACACTGATGTAGTATTGATTTTATACTATAAACAGAGTTAAATTGACACTGACGATTTTGCTGTGTTGAAATGTACGTGTCTCTCTATCTACAGCCAGGATTATAGGTTGTGGATCATTCTGTCAACCACATCAGTCACATCAGTCAGCGTTCAGTGTATAGAGCTAGAAAAGGGATGGGATGGGAGCCTACACAGAAATTTAAGACACCTAGCCTGGATAATTTTCACCAAAAAATAGTCAAAGGGCGGTTAACAGAAGCACTTTGAAGACCTGAGAGGATTTTCTCTCCTGCAAGGCTTCTAAGGCATATTACGCTGTGAGGTGATTAGCATCCTCACTCATTATACATGCATAATAATCACTTTGAACCTCTATTAAACATGACCACACTACGGCATTTCAAGGGAAGGTGGAAAAGTACTGGTCAAGCTTAAGAAACACGTGTGATACATCGCTATCGTCTCGTCTCCGGAGACGTTGCTCACACCTACGTTTAAAAATGCACTGTAATAATAATCACGGAACAAAATGCCCAGGTTCAACATCAAACGGGAACTTGGGTGAGTCATTTACATAGCAATTTCACTTAATAACGACTTCCTCTGCTGCTGTGGGCTGCCACATAACCTTTCTGATGACATGTGTGGGCTGGCAGGAGCAAACATCGTCACACCGGATGTACCTCTGCAGTGAAATGACCTCCCTCAGCTAAAACCCCCCTCAATTAAAAACGCACCTCTGTATTTTCAGCACTCTTCACATAGTGATAGAAATGGCAGGCGGTTTACTGTGAAAGCGAGATTTATGCAATGTCATTTTGCTACGAGCACAGTGTCTTACAATGCAAATACGTGGTCCGTTGCACGCAAAGTGAGAGAAATACATTTTCCCGGCATGAAAGGATTATGAGAAGGGGACACGACTAGAAACAGTTTTCAACTGTGAGAGACGTTTTAATCTCTAACTGAAGTGTTTCTTATTTAACCATGAAAAAAACTATTCCCTAACCTTAACCAAATTGTTTTAGTTGCCTAAACCCTAACCCTACCCTTTACCAAAGTTGCTTTAGTTAGCTAAACTTAAATGTTAGCAAACCTTTTCATGTGACAGGTGAAAATGGTTTGCTATTGTCACATAAATCTTTTGTAGTGGTGGGACATAATTTTCACATAATTTGTGTCCATAACACGTAATCTGTGTTTCAGAGTTCATGCTCATTTTGTGCTCATTTCACAAAATTTCAGTCTCTGTAAACAAGAGAAACCACCTGTAGAATGCAGGAGTGTATTGTAAGTTAATGAAGACTTTAGTTTGATAAAGCAGCTACTGTACAGATTTTCTTTCATTATGTATGTATGAGCAATCAAGTATAAACTGTAACTAAAACAGCCAACACATCTGAAAAACAAGGTATCGTACCAAGGCAGTTAAATTAGAAAGATTTTCAACATTATTTATCCCGTCAATGTCCCGTGACAATAGACCCTTAGACAAACACAGAAGCCTAATGTTAATGACTTGCTGTAAATCCATTAAAATCTGCTCAGAACAATTGGGTTCTCCTTTATGAAATTCCAGTAGGCCTATCTCTAAAGAGCATATTGGAGAAAAGCTGTCACACAGTGGGACCACAGGGAGCGGCTGCGAAGTGTTTAAGCAGCTCCGTATTATGCTGCCGTATCCAATTTATAAAGATGGCTACAGAACAGCAGATCCATCTCTGCCACAACAATTCCCTTCAGTCTCCACACACATACTGTATTACACCCACTCACACACACACACACACATCCTTAAACACACACACACTTAACAATATGATCTTACAGACACACGCACTCTCTCTCTCACACACACACACACACACGTCACACACTAAACCACTAAGCACATCTCCAGGAGGTTGACCCTGATATGGATGAATGCCTTATGAACTCGGAGCCTTCAACGACGCTGTGATGAAGCTGCAGCAACTGTACTGTATGTGGAGAGAGAGGGGACATGAATGGAAAAGTATGTCATGTCATGTACCTGTGTGCTGCTTGAATAGCTTGCATCATTTTTGGAGGGAGACATACTGTGCTCAATGGCCTGGCTCACCCATCACGATATGATGCTCTAAACCCATTAGGTAAAATAAAATAAAATATTTCTTGAGATAACATTGACCTAAGAGGAAAAAAAGGCTGAACTGTTGAATGTGTGGAGTCATATAGAGGGTAAGATGCTATGGACTATATCTTGAGTAACCACAGACAACTCAATGTGAGATTTAAATGGACTATGTTCTCAGTTACCAATCTTGTCAAACAGAGTTATAGTGAGTTCAGTCTTTCCAAGCTCTGCTGCTTCTCTTTTCTAGCCTGGATCCAGCCTCATTAATCACTCCTGTTTGTTAGTATATCACATAATCACTTGTTAACCAGGAGGCCATTTGAATCTTGTAGCTCTTGGCAGTGTTTTCTCAGTCTCTCAGGGCTGGACGTCATTATCTTGTGTTTACATGTCCCCACATGAGCAAAGCAGCTCTTTGCTACTGTGAATGGCAAGGAAAAATGTAAACTTTGTATTGAAATATCACCAGTCCTGGAAAAGATGAATTCAGAGAACAACACAGTCTCACAAAAGTTCATGAAATGAGCAAAAATGATGTGTTGTGGACACAAATAATGTGAAGGTTACGTTCCTACACCACAAAAGGATTATGTGGCAATAGCATTAATTGAAAAAGCCATTTTTGTCACATGTTTGACAAGGTTAGCCAATGGTTAAGTCTAGGCAAGTAAAACAACATTGGTTAAGGTTAGGGTTAGGGTTAGGTTTAGGTAAGGTTTATGGGTTAGGGTTAGGGTTTTGGTCAAGGTTAAATAAGAAAAACTTTTGATGAAAATGAAAACTTCACTTGAACCCGGGTCGTCAAAGTTGAAGGTAATTTTATTTGCTTATCCACCTCCCCAATTTCCTCACCCTTATATTCCACTGCACTATTTCATTGTCAAACAGTTGTTCCTTGTTGAGTCTTCTCCATATAATCCTTTCATAGTGGGGAAACATATTTCTCTCACTTTTTGGGCATGGAGCATGATATTTGCATTTTAAGGCATCGCGCTCATTTCATCCGGTATTCTCCTTTAACAGTTTGAACAAGTTGATATTTTACTGCTCTGACACTGTGGGGGCAGTAGAGTGCAGCCTGGGCCAGCCAGTAACTAAGGGTTATATAATGTTACTGTTGTACTCCGCAGCACCTTGAGAGACCTGTGAGAAACAGAGAGGCTCCTCGCACTGCAGCAGCAGCAGCGATCTGGGATAAGCCAGTTTAATACCAGCCTCTTCAAACACAGTGCCAGTGCGAGTCAAAGGTTAATGAAAGGGCACCTGGTTGGGAGGATGAAGACATGGCAGCAGCCAGAACTAGGGGGATTAGCCCTGTTCTCATATCAAAGGGATCCCCAGTCAGCCAGGCTCAATCTGGGCTTTGTGTGGAAATCTGTCTCCATCGTCGAGCTATCGGGTCCAAGAGGAGGCTAGTTGGGCTGCTCCCCTCCTCTCACATCCTGCACTCTGATATACTGCATGCTGACATTCACTCTGGTGTACCACTCTAGCACATTAGGCTGGGGATGAAATTTGATAAAACAGTATTGACTTTTCAGTTTTTTTTTTACAATTACTTTGCCCACATTTTCACAACAGAGTTTCAATGTGCAAAACTTTTAATGCAAAAAGCCAACCTGAGTTGCCAAAGTCTTACTTTAAAACTCATGCAGTGCTTAGATACAAAGTGCACAGCTCTAAATCACAAGTTCACGTTTCAGAATACAGCCACCTCATAGAAGTACAATGTTCAAATGCTTATTGTTAACAATGCAGATGACTCAACATGTATTTCCAATCATTTCTCATTACTTCCAACATTGTCCAGGTTAGTAGCACTGCCAAACAATTGCTAATAAATGCATAAATGGTTGTGAGAAAACTTATATGACTGAAAAAAATAAATAGCTAAAGCATTTTTGGATACTATTACTATTTTTATTCTTGGTTTCTTTGAGTTACTGTTACTGTAAAATAGTGTAATGTACAGTACTCAATTTCTGTTACTGTATACTGCATATTATTTGTATGTACACATTTGAGTGAATCATGTTACAGGGATAGGGTTACTGTATTTGTTTATCTTCAGTGATTCCAGTAAATTTCAGTATAGTAACCAAAATACTAAATGGATTGGTAAGCCTAACCCAAACTCTGTAAACACAGGCTTTACAGTAAGATCGACGCAGAGGTACAATTAAAGTAAGGTATGGCATAATATGGAATGCATTTCATCTCATTTTTCTTTTTTTTTTCTTCTTTTTTTTTTTTTGACAAATTCAGTCAGTTTTGTTTCTTTCTTGCATCCTGATGGACACCCTTGCATTCATTTTGCCAGTACAATATGTACTGGTATGCAGGATTTTGATATTACAGGTAATTCTTATTGTATATAATTTAAAATGAGACAGTTATAGTTGAAAGCCCTTTTCTCATTGCTGTTTGGATGATCTAAATATTAGGAAATAACCATTGTATACTCTGTTTTGATGATAATTATTTTTTGTTTGGTGGCATGATTATGATAATGACTTCGAAATGCAGCAACGACTAAAATTCAACAACAAACAAATCCAATGTTCTGATGCTAGGATAAACCGACACAGTTGTTTTTAATTTGTATGCTATATGTGATTTTGAGCCCAAAAGTAAGAGGATACAATGTTGCATTAACAGTTTTGCACTTTGAAACTCTGTTGTGAAAACCGAGTCAAAGTAATTATAAAACTGTAAAGTTTCAGTGAGAGTGTTCATCCCATGCTCCTCCATCATTGCGAGGAATTTCTTGGGTTGTAATAAGACAAAGCAGCGGAAGAACTAACCGTGTTGCCAAACAAGCTTACCAAGCAGTGCGCTCGACCTCATTAACCTCAGTGTTTGGGATTGTTTTGTTTTTTTCCACAATCATGTCCAATGATCTGTATTCATTTCCTGTAGTGCTTGAGAATAGTTTTAAACTTAACAATGAGTCAGACAGTAATCTGAAAGAGCTCTTACCACAGCAGATGTGTATAATCAACTGTCTGCCTTGAAAAGGGAACAGGGTAGACGTTGAGCACTGGTCCCTGAAATTACAATTTTGTTGTTCAATTATCCATGATGCAACAGAATGATACGTCTTGGCCACAGGCCCATGTGGTCACTGGCCTCTTGTGAGAGCCGCCTCCCCTCCGCTTCTCCGCTGTTGGGAATTGTGTAATTGAGTTTAAGTGCTTCCTGAATGACACACTTCTGAGAATATTTACAATAACTCAACATGTGCTGTGACTGGCTTTGGATGCACTTCCTGCTAACACTGATAGGGCTGGTCAAATGATTTAGCATACGGGGCGCTATCAGCTCAGCGATGCTACAAACAACAGAATTAGTAACCAGCTGTGCATGAAATTATGGCCATTAAGATAATAACACCATCAATTTTGTTACACTGTATGGCCATTAAAAAGACAAGCACATGACTGGTATGTGTCATTTCTGAGACTGGCTTGAGAACTTCAAGGCCATGTTTATTATTTATAATAGCAGTGGTCAGCAATTTCAAGCTAGAGGAGAACAGAGAATCCATCCAGATTTCCTTTGATGCCCACAGGGCAATATATCTCCATTACGACTCTTTGAACTCTGGTCAACATTATGGGTACAATCCTGTCTATGATTATGTCTTTTGACCAATACGGATGTATAGTCCCACTTTATATTGCATGCTTGCATTACTGCTACTGCAGTTTTGCCCAAAACAAATTGTTTGAAAAATTAAGTTCTGCTGTCTTTTCACCTTTTCACTTGTTGGAAGTTACAAGGAACGGTCTGATAACTAGATGGTTGAAAGTCACTAGAGTTGTGTGTTGCAGTTGTCCTCCATCTTCCTACTGTAATATTAAATTTGGTTCAACTGTTTAACAGTCAAGAAAAAATAATTTCTTTAGTACTAATATAGGGATGATGCAGCATATCTATGACAGCTGAGGGCTTTCAACTTGGTCAGGTGCAATACAGATTTAAAATACATGTAATATTAACTGTCCCTTTCACTTTATTATAATACTGCTTGTTGAAATACTACTACTTTTACTACTGCTGCTGCTGCTGCTACTACTAATAATGATCATCATCATCATCATCATCATCATTATGTTCATGTATATAGCACTAATTTACAGTAAAAGCAGAGTTTACAAAGTGCTTTACAAAAAGGCATATAAACTAGCAATGGTAAAATATATAAAGTGGCGATCAAATAAAATTGGGATTAAAAAAGATTAAAAACTGAGCAAAATCTCAAAAATACTGCCTAAAAGCAAGTCTATAATAGGGATGGGTCATGATTTTCGAATTTTCGAATAGTCATTAAATTATAAAAAATCGAATAGTTTATGCGACTATCGTCTTGTCTTAAAAAGTATATTTTCATAGCTTGCTAGTAGTAAATAGCTATGGCTTGATTAGCCCCGAACCGGTCCATCTCTCGTTTTAACGTTAAAACGAGAGAAGGACCGGTTCGGGGCTAATCAAGCCATAGCTATGTAGCCGGACTAGGTAGCTGGCTTAGCTAGCACCGTCCGTGCGCGCGGGGGGGGGGGGGGGGGTGATCTTCGAAGAATGGTCTAATAGTTCCCAGTGATTATCGAATAGTATTTTTGCTTGAAATGCCCATCCCTAGTCTATAAAAGTGTGTTTTAACAGGCAATTTAAAAGATGATATTGAATTAACTAGCCTAAGGTCAGGTGAATATTGTCAGATCAAGGCTTTCTAAAAAAAGTACAGCGGCCCAGAGAAAAAGAACCAACTCCTGGGATGTACTGCATGAAGGTGAGGTCATGCTGCCAAACGTCCTTACATTCTTAATTAACTTGAAGGTTGAACGTGTGGAATTTAATATAGGAAATTAAAAGATGCTAATTTCTAATGGAAGCTGTTTGGTTTTGTGCATAAATTAAATTACTGGTCTCATGGGTTAGCATTCTGTGGTCTGTTGTTATGTTGCTGGACAGAAATACAAACAGGGCTATTGTGTGCACTAACCTAATGTTCCCTTCAAAATGAGCACCATGGCCTGTTTAAGTTTCAAATCTACTAAATTTGAGCATTTTATGATGACCACATTTGTGTATGTGTTTGGCCACATTGTATCAGCGGGGTACTGAAAGAGTGGCAGTACTTGTAACTCAAGCACAATCACTCCATTTACAAGTAGTCTGTCTGTCTTCCTCAGAGATAAATGATCTTCCCTTTCACAGTAGAGTTCAATAAGAAAAGGTTGATCTTCCCAGAGGCGACTCTGTTCTGCATCAGCTCATCAGCATAGTCTCTCTCTCTCTCTCCCTCTCTCTCTCTCTCACCACTCCTGTGGCAACACAGAGGCTACAGCAGTGTGGCAGCTTGTAAGCAACACCTGTACCTGTCCATCACTGGTCTCTTTCTGGAAGTCAATCAGCTTTGAGCTTCTGCCCAGAGGCGACCTCCATCCATGGCTGATTTGCACAATGGCAGTGAGGAAGTGAGGGGTTTTGCATATAATTTGGCCTGAAGACCATTATACATAACATTAACCTTCATGTTTTACTGTGAATGTCAAAGTTGTTGGATGATTAAACAATACTTGCAGAGATTGCAGCTGCAATATGAAACTTTTTTTTTTTTACATTAAAATTACAATAAATAAATAGTATTACATAACTGTATTACCGTGTCTGTCAGTGACCCTGTGTGTACATGCCTAAATTCCCCGATTTGCTTGAAATTGGCTTTTCAATTATGTTCAGGATATTTTGGCGCATATAGCCTACCTTTTGCTGTGGCTACAGGCAGCAGTGAGCTGGGTTGCGATTATCAAGGTGAGGCTAGCGACCACAGAATAGGGAAGTCATAGCAACAACAACAACAACAATGGTGGAAAGCAGTAAGAAACACAAAGAAAGAAACAACAGGGAAGCTAAATGTGTGGCAGACAAGACCCACGTATGACCCATGACCCGTATTCAAAAACACGGGTCATCTGCATTGTTTTTTTCCCACAGCGCCAAGATGTGGGCAGCAGGAGCCAAATTCAGCACATGGCTGCCCATCACTGTCCATACAGCATATAGTGAAATATGTGCAAAAACAGGGAATACTGGTGCATCTTCGTGAGATACAATTACCTTTTCTTTTACAAAGCAGTCAACATTTCATAATTATTTGGCCTATCCAGATGGAGACACTCAAATAGGCTTAAATAGGCTCTCAGTTTGCTTTCAAATCGCAGGTTTCAGGACTTAGATTCAAAGTTCCACTGAGTTTGCATTGTGCTGAGAAGGGGGGCATGATAAATTAGCATCCGAAGTAAGTAAGCTGTGACCTGTCCCAGCTGGGCCTGGCAATACCAGCTCTGGAACCGATTCAAACATTTTGCCTATATGTTCACAGAAAGACATATTTTACTACTGAAATGGGTGTCATTCCCCTCTAACTCCTAACACTAAACGGCACTCTCTCTTAGCTAGGGATGGGCATTTTATGTAATTTCAATATTCGAGAACTCGCATTAAATTATTATAGAGTACACGAGTACTCGCAAAAAAAAAACGTAAGAATATGGTCCGACTGGAAACACACAAGCAGAACCAAAGTTTGGCTAACGCTAAACAGTTAATTTCGTAGGCTATAGGCCTGTAAGAATATCTATTACTATCTAATGCTTTCACATTTATGTAATTTGGCCAACAACGGAAAACAAGTGCAATTTGAAATTCATTTATTGAACAACCAGGCTACCTCGTCGGCACTTTGCAGATCATACATCTTCTCCACTCTCGTAGCTGTTGTTCGCCGCGATGGTAGCTTGTACTCCGGCTCAACAAACGCCATCAACTCGCGGAAGCCTTCTCCTTCCACAAAGCTTAACGGGAGCATATCTCCAGTCACCATTTTTGTGATGAGCTGGCTAATCTTGTCTGCCCTGGTGGCATCACAACGGCGTGTGCAAACACTGCTAGCAAATGAGGTGATGCGAGACTGCCTGTTATCTGTCTCCGCTGTTTTCTCCTTGTGCTTAATGCGCAAATGATTAATCATCGAACTAGTTGTTCTATGATACGCAAGTTTAACGTTACATAGCTTGCACTGCACATTCATTTCGTCTATTTTGTCGAAATACTTCCAAACATCACTCTTATGCCTGGTCGCCATTCTGCCTGTAACGTTAGATCCTGTAACAATGCGTGCGCAGATCTATCATTTTTGCTAGCAGTCCCGTCCAAAAAATGTAAACTTTTAATATAGAACAGGTTCAATTTACGTTTATATTTATTATATACATATATGTTTTTTTTACAAAGCAAAAAAAAAAAATGCGAGTACTCTATACGTTGAACCGTTGAATGAATACTGACGTCCAAATCGAGTACTCGAGTACTCATGCCCATCCCTACTCTTAGCTAGTAGTGAATGATATTTTTTTGCCAGTGAATATTTTCGTTACAACTACACTGAGCTAGCAAGGTGTGTGACAGGTGTGGGCAATGCTAATGAAACATTATGGCTAACAGGCTACTACCTTATGACACTCAGAGACAGCTAACCTACCGGAGCGTAGTAATATAGTACAGTGGATCTCTTCTTCTTGACAATACATTGGGTTAATGATGTGGTTATCCTGATTATTGTAGTAACTTCAGCTACAGCAACAGTAGGCGCCGTGGGACTGTACAGTATCTGGACTTGCTTTATTACAGATTGCCTGTGCTCGCCATCTGCTTCTTCAGCTCCTGCGATGAGCTTTACGGATGCCGGTTACCTCAGCCTCAGGCTAGATACTGTTTCAAAGTAGACAGCTGAGCCAGATGACTGACAAGTTTTGGGGCGTGAACTTGACCGACGCAGGTGGAGGAGGGCGGGACTAGCATTATGCTTCGCTGACTCAGTTGCATATTGTAGCTTTAGGTCGTTGACTTGTAGAGCTTAAGTGTACTGTGGGTTTACATTATAAAGTACTACTGTCTGGCTCCCATACTGTTCGTTTTGCTTGTTGTCTTGGTTGTTTTGGCTCTCCATCTCTGTTTTCTTTTAATGCATCTTTAAGTGTCTTGGAAGGAAAAGAAATCATGTATTTTGCCTGTGTGTGTGTGTGTGTGTGTGTGTGGTGGGGTTGGGGTGAAATCTCATAATATCAAAACACAGTCCAGATATTATGATATACTTACTGAAAATATGTTGCCATTATATGGCCAAGATAAACTCTTCCGCACAAATAAAATCTCTTGTTTGTACGCACAGTGTGGTTAAGAAACTGAAACTGCGACTTTAAACCAAAATACTTACAACTACACAATTCGATTTAAATTTTCATTGTTATCTCAGTAAATACTTGATACAGAATTGGAAAGAAATTACAGTCTGGGACTCGCGTAAAATGCAATAAAATTGTGATATTGCCACAGTATAAGGACAGATCTCTGGAGCTCAAAATATTCAGTGTGTTATCTGAACACAGCCTGAAAGCATTTGGAATTCTGATCAACAGAGAATTAACAGTGAGTATTAACATTTTGATGAGCTTCAATAAGTTTTCCAGTCTTCTGAAATAGAAGATTTAAGCAACTAACCATTTGCATGCATCACCTGTAACAGGAATTTTGGTAGCTGTGTTGCTCTTAGCAGAACCACTCCAGTGATAAACAGTACAAGCCAATAAAAATAGCAAAGGATTGTGAAGACAAAAAAGTCCAATAATAACATTTTGTATATGATTGGTTATATTGGATATATGGATATGTGCATGGAGTTAATGGATCAGAATTTACCATTGATTATAATGCACATAATGCATTATACAGCCCAGCTCAGCCATGTATGGTAAAGATTGTTGTTATTAGGTTTTAAAATACTTTAATTTCTGATATTGGCACACAGATTTGCATGTCTGATGTTAAATATACACAGAGAGGCAATTTAGGTCTATGAAGTGATTATTTCAACCAGTCATTCAGTAAGCTTATTTTAATCCAATATGCACTGTTTGTTGTTATTATTACTCTAAAACAGTATGGCATCGTGCAAAACTACTGACTTTCATGCCAGTGCTGCAGAATCTGATTCTCCAGTCCATTTCTATAAGATGCAGAAAGTTGTATCGGGGGAAGATGGATATATTTTTTGATGAAGTTTGGCCACAGAGTATCTTGACATTTGAAAAAAAGACCAAAGTGCACACACCCATTCCCAGAGGGCCAATTTGAAAGAACCGGAGGGTTGCAATGTGCCACACTGCTTAATGTCTCTGAGAAGTGACAAACAATACACACAGAAGCGCTCTAGGGGAGCCACACTCTCTTTGCCTGACATTTCTCCCTCCCATCTAATTGATAAGCATTTCGTTGGGGCATACACCCTTATTCTGCTTCCAAATAATGGCTGACAAGACTGTGGGTTGTCCCCATGAGGACCAAACACTAAACAACCCTCTAAACCCTCCAGCGTAGAGGCCTTTGCCATATATGATGTGGATGATTTATCGGGCTAATTCAGATGTGATGGTCACAGTAATAAAGCATAAAGTAGCATACACAAGTGAATGTCTTACAAAACAGGCGCACAGGCAACAGACTTCAATAAGCACAGTGCTTTTGTGGGAAATACAGCAACATAGATACATGGCTATATAATACAATATATATTTGGAAGAAGAGGAAGCTTTTAAAAAAGTGAACTGTATTTTAATCTCTTTTGAAAAACTTTCCCTCTGGCACAGAAATCCTCTCCATGCTCTTTCCCATCGTCTCTGCTTCACTGGGGCATATGATGGGAGAGGTTTCAGCAGTGTCCCAAGGTAGCAGATCTTTGAGAGATGACAGGCCACAAGTTCCATTTTTATTATGATTTATTCGAGCCAGCCAGTTTTCTGTAATGGAAATTCATTTGAATCAACGGCTCTACGCCGAGCCAGTCGGGAACCATACTCGCCATCTGTGAGCCAGGAGACATGGAGACTGGCCCCATTTGCCAAAATGAAGGGAACCCTTTTTAATGCAAACATTCACCGAGCATAAAATTCTGAAAACGGGTCTCAAGCCCCATTTCTAGGTTTGTGGGCTGTCTTATATGAAACCTTGCCACCATATAGTGTGGGATTTTCCTGTTAAACTACCCAGGTTTGTGAGCAATTGGTGTATCCATAATTTCTGTGAATATACAGTACTTTCAAAATTGGACTGAAGCCAGAAGGTCTGAGCTTACCCTAGAATACTGTATGTTGATTTTATCTTTGTTTTCCCCCTGTGCATAGAGATTATGTCAGGGCATTAGTGAGTTGACAGAATGACATATTAGCTACGTCACCTCTAAGGAGCCCAGGCCATTTAGAGGGACATGTACGGTAAGTCTCAAATCTCGGAGCTAGCTCACAGGTAGAGGTCTTCTTGGGTCTACCCGAACCCTAGGATCCGAGACCCGACCCGGGACCCGTACGGGTTCGGGTCACGTTTTATTATGGTCAATCGGGTCCGGGTCGGGTCCCAGTAAAAATTAGTCTTGATATAAATGTAGGTATAAAATACAGTTTTAATTTTCAGAGATTGCCACCAGATAGTAATCCTTCAGAGTAAAGTTTGAGAAATGTGAATGCTGCTGTGCATATCTGCAGTCAACATCTTGAAAACACTGAGTCTACATTTTTGTCTGTGTATTTGGCCAAGAATTTATCATTATATCTGTTTTCATGATTTTGTTTTGAAATGTACTATGGCTCAGGATAAGAATGATGCTTTTCATGTTGTTTTGCAAATAAATGTAGTTTAGTAAAAGAGTATTTACTGAATTAATGTCTTAATTAATTAATAATTAAATAAATAATTAATAATTAATTAATGTCTAAGTACTCACTGGCAGAACAGTTACAATAGATTGTGATTGGAAGGATTTTAGCAATTATTAAGTGAAAGGGGGCTTATCAAGACCAAGTGCAGTTGTGATGCATTGACTGAAGTTATTCTGAAACAGCCATAAAGAAGGATGGGGTTTTGAAAATAACTTGAAATTCAACAACTCAAAATCAAATTTTAACAATGCCTTCAACATAAACATCTTTGCTCAAATATGTATAGAAATGGGGGAAAATTAGAATTTCTATAATAAGCGCCCTTTCCATATCTCTAATAGATAGTGGCTCTTTTGCCATTTATTTTGTCAACCATGAACATATCTACTATCCTAAAAAGTAAGATGACTTGTTTTATTTTTGAGCTACCTTTCATTTGGTAAGAACAGGTGTCTCTTTTTTCCAATGGTGGATTTCTCCTTGTGGGAAGAAACTCTTCAGTTGGACCTCAGCGCTGAGCCAAAATATGGAACTTTTTGTTATTTTGCACCATTTTCAGGCCCTGGGGTCCTGTCTGTGTCGCTGTCCACGGAGTCTGGATTCGGTGTCAGTAGCAGTGAGACATCAGTGCTTACGGCCGTCATAAGGCTCTCCGTAAATGTCAAGTGACAAAATGTGAACTCTAGGCAGCATAAAGAGGGACAACCCTTTAAAGAATGATTTTGTATAGATGTGACAAATGTATCATCACAGTGTCAGTGGGTTCATCTATAATTCAGTGCTTGTGTGTGTGTGTGTGTGTGTGTGTGTGCTTCTGCTGTGTGTAAAAAGAGGGAAAGCAAGAGATGCTGAGAGGGAAAGAGAGGTATGGAGAGAGACAAAGTGAGACAGTGAGTAGAGTGCATCCTGGACCTGTTCCAGCAGTTATGGAGGACATTTTATACTTGGACTTTGAACACTTCACTCTCTGGCATTCTGTCTGTTGACATGAGACTGTTGCAGTTTGTGTGTCTGCACGTGCGTTTGTTTGTGTGTGTGTGTGTGTGTGTGTGTGTGTGTGTGTGTGTGTGTGTGTACATGTATGTTTGTGTGCATGTGTGCGGCCAAAGAGAGATGAATATTAAAGATGATTTCCGTAGCTCAGGAACTGATGTTTTCCAGAGTGAGAGAGGAGGCATCATCTGCCAGCATGGCTGAGCATGAGACTGTCATGTTCTTGACTGGGATGTCAATCAATTTAGGTGTGTGAGTTCACTGTGCTCGCTGGCTGTCAGTAGAGCTCATAGGAGATGTTTTTGAGGTTGGGGGGTCTATTGCTACCAAACAGTTACAGTTACAGTAGACTGTATCATAGAATTATAACTATGTATTATACTATTATTACATATACAATTAGAATTGTTTTAGTTTATTGTTCTCCTGAGCAAAAGCAACAAATAACGGGCCTCCTGAAAAAGTATTGACTGAAGTGAAACACTTGTGTGAATTTTCAATAACTTTCATTCAGAAAATATCAATTATAATTGGTCCATTTGATTGAGAGTCTCTATATCCAGGCAGATATAGGCTTTTGCCCACATACCGCTGCAAAGTGAATTACATGTTCAATACACCAATAATACATATCACTCTTTTTGACAGTTTATGTGGTTTAAGTGGTGGAGGATGTGAAAAGCAAATGATAGAGAAATATATGAATAAAACATTGACATTTGGAAAACATATAGATAGGCTGGATATGTTTTATGTAAATATGCAAAACAAATAACATTCCGGGTATATACATAAATGGGATCTTCTCTAAGACTAGGGAGCGAGAGGATATGCTCTGAGAATGGAAATCTCATTAGTTTGATATCAAATAAAAGCAGTCATCTGGAGGGAATGGCACCAAGACTGCAGAGAGGGAGCAGAAGACACAGAGGGAGAGTGAAATTTGTCTTTGAAGTCAATGGTATTTACAGAGGAAATTTGGGGTTATTTTCAAGCCGTTTTCTTCCTGAAAGGCGACGTCTGCGCTTCCAAAATTTTGTTTCCAATGTGCTGGATAGGGCGGTGGCGACTTCGGTGTGGAATCCATACTTTTCTTCAAGTTGTAATACTTTTTTTTTTTGTTTTATCAAAAGAACATTATCGGTCTTCTTCATAGTCCTTCATAAACAAATAGTGACGCACTGTGCACCATGACAGGGATTCATTTCATATCGGCTGCATTTTTTACATGAAACAGGTGCGGTGTAAAACATATTAATGGGGAGGTGATTTACAACTGCAGCACCCCCCAAGAAATATAATTGGTAAAACATTATTGCAAATGAGTGTTTGACTAATGACACAACTAATGTCTCAACCGTTAGATCCTTTCTGTTTACCACTGCAGTATCATTCATCCCATCACTACAGCGGTCCAGTCTGTGGGGGATATGATCAAATAAAATGCAAATTATTTTTTTTGACATACAATCATAATTATAAATTGCATTTGCATGATGTAGATTTATATTTAATTGTGTGCCAGCCTCATTCGCAACATGTCCAGCTGATGACAAAGCCATCTGACAAGTCGAGCGTAATGAGGTAAACTGTGGCAGTTAATCTGTACAAAAACGTTTACACAAGACATGTTTATGCAGATAAGTAGATTAGAATAAATAATTATGTCAGATCAAACAAGTGATTATCAAAGAAATATTATTACCTTTTTGGGTCATCTGTCTTGAATGCATTTCAGACCACACAGTAGCACTGATGATGAAGAAAGGACTTCATTATTTGCAGATCCCAATCTCTCCATATAACCACTGCTACACAAATAGCAGTGTCAATTATAGACAGTTGCAAATGGACAGTGCACCCCCCTCACCCCCTCACCCCGTCACCCACACACGCACACACACACACACCATGTGGTATGTGTGGATGCTGCTGTATCCTGATTTCCTCCATTCTGTTTTCTATATTCTTTTCTATTGTGTTTGTATTTGTTCTTTTGCGCTTTTGTCTAATATTTTACATGTCTTTGTAAATGAACAAATTCATTTTTTTGCATTTAAGAGAGGCATTCTGAGCCATCGTGAAAGGAGGAACATCATGAGATCCTGAGAGATGACTCCTGCTCCTCTTGAGCTGATTATTCCTCAGTGCTGTACGTTGAAGAAAGCCCATTTATTGTCCCTGATGCTGCAGGACATTGCATGGTCTTGTATATTACATTATTCACTCAGCTACAACCCCTTGACAAGGATCTGAACATTGAGTGCATCTATTCAATTATTAGTCAGAAATAAACGTCGAACTTCAATAAAAGGTTCTATACTCATTTTTGAAAACAGCACTACATCATAATCATCACCCCCACGACCAGCCACATCATCTACCATGATATAAAAAGCCCAAAATGGGGCGTGTTGTCACAGCCCATGATGGATTCAGGGGGCGACGCTGAATGTTGATCAAGGTGAGGCATGGAGGAGGCCCTGCTTGTCAGGGACCCGCCAGCATCCCCAGGCAATCTCTGCAGTCAGGAGATGGAATGAGCAGCGCTCTGAAATCCATCATGTGCCACCTACCAACAGAGCATTGATAGAGAGGAGCCACTGTCCCCCAAGTAGCAGCACATGACTGATTTGGGATTTCAGAGCTCATGGCACAATTTCAGGAGGAATAATTAATTAATGGTGCTCGTTTCCTCAAGCTCAGCGACTCCCTTTTTGGCTCCCTAAAAGGAAAAGCAATGCACCTTATAAATATCTGTGTTAAAGCCCCTATGTGGTTAAATGCATTCTATATATAACGTACTGTAGGGTTAGACCGGGCACAGGTACATTCACTTCTAAGTGAATCCAGCAGTCAGATTGGCAGTTCAAGTGCTGTTACAAGCAGTTTTATTCATTTATAAAAAAAACAAAACAAAACAAAAAAATCCACTCTGTTGGTCCTGCTAAAGCAAGAAGCTGAAGGCAAAGGAGACAGAAAGACTGGGGCAGCACACCAGGAGCAGAGGTGAAGCTACTTCACCACTACACACCGTTGTAAAATATGCATGCCACACCAAAGCAAGAAAGAAAACTTGACTCCATGCATCCACTGTGCCACACCAAACAAAACCTCCCTCAGTACCCTACAGGGAGACAGAAGGACCAGCGTTAGTAGAAAATACTATAGATAATAGGAAACACTGAGATATACAGTATCAGATACAACTGTAACTAAAAACGTAGTAGTTAATCAGGGCTTGAAACTGCAAATAGAAAATTAACAATTCGATGAAGATAAAATAGACATTACAATCATAGGCAAGTTAATTGATTTCTTACTATATCTAGATCAACACAACCTTTGGAGTAGCAACAAGTCTGTGTTTCTTCTTTTAAAAGGACATTAATCACAAGAAACCACAATGAACAGCAGGTATGTCATAATAAAAGAAAGAGACATTTTCCTTTCACATATATTTTTCAGTCCAAAATCACTGTCTGCTACACTGCTGTCAAAGTCACAATGAAACGGCATTTTGGGAGCATCTTGCATTCTTAATTTGATGTATTTTCTGTTGAAACAGGATATTTGTGCGGGACATAATACAGGCTGGGATCATGCAAAAGTGTAAACCAATGGGATATCAGGGAGAGAAAGACAGTTTTATTTGATGGGAGGTGGTGGGACGGGATTGTACAAAAATCTGTGATGGTTTTTATTGGTTTTAATTTTTATGTACGCCTACTGGTACACGATGAGGTAGCCATTAAAGATACACCGATTTCCAGGAAGTAAACATAATGGGATTTTATATAAAAATACAAGAAAACACACATTTTAATAGGTGTACATTATGACATGGAAAATTTGCTGACAAGGTAAGTCCTTTTTCATTTCATTGTGGCTTTAAGCATTAATTTTTTCCCCCTTTACTTCGGGTCACTGCTTGTACATCACAGCTCCCCTATATTTACCGAGAGTCAAGATTACCAATACAAGCCAATTTATCAAAACTAACTTTCCAAGACTTGTAGCTCACCTATTGGGATGTGTTGACTATCACGATGAATAGATGTCACAGGTTGGTTTTTGTTCAATTATTATCTCTCAGGGAGTTTTGTGCAACCTTTCAACAGGAATTGGTGCTAAAGGAAAAGGGCGGACCATACCTTTAATTTCCTCACCTGAGCAATTAATTACAAGTGTACCTGGTGACTGCTGGGTCCTAGTGCCCCACCTTTTACAATGTATATTTGAATTGTGTCCTGTTAGAGGGGTAAGAATGGAATATGCTTTTTGCAACTTTGATATTCCATAAGTCAAAACACACTGTTATCCATTTACATACAAAAAAAAACATTAAAAAAAAACCCAACTTTGCTTTGATAATACATTTACATTTTCAAGTCATGTCTTGTTGTCACATTCTGTCAGTTCTTGCATCAAGAGTTCCCTTGCATAAACGTTAAATTGAAATTAATGGAAATTACACGGAGGAACATCTTTATAATTGTCATCATAATCACTCTCATTAGATATCATTTAGTCTGATTTATTCGTTGTTTACTCTGATACAGAGACACTTGCATACTTGTGCTGAACCAGGATATGTATCACAGTACAGCAGTAGTACCAGAAAAATGTTGCCAGATGGTTAAATCACTGAAGAACTACTGAAGGAGCAGTAATTTTATTCTAATACAGTATGGTGCAAAACTACTGATCGAAACAATATTTTTGGTCACTGCTGTTGAATTTCTAGAGATTGCTAGATGAAAAATATGTCAGGGAAGAAGATGGATATCATCGTAGTATCTGTCAAATATATGAAAAATGTCATATTCCTCTCATACTCACATAGATTTGTGTGCGTTTAATTGCTGATGGAGAAGTTCTAGGAACTGATCTGCAGGAGATGGTAGATTTAATTTGCTGTGTGTCCAATGAGAAGATTCTCTCATGCAGCTTCCAGGTGTGAGGTGGAGGCACTGTTTCCCAATGCAATTTGGAGTGGAAACACTCCCTGAGCCTTAAATGCAGACAGTCTCTACCTAATCTTAGACCACCAGTGCAGGACGGTAATGCTAGGACTCCGCAGGAGATGACATGCCTTGTGAATATTTAGCATAATTACAGTACGTTAAATATTGTGCAGATGGAACAAACCCAGATCAAAGCGTTTAATTAACCATCGGAGGACAGTTTCCAGGGAGGGAGGAGAGCCTGAGATTAAGGAAGATGGTGAGAGGAACTCCAATCTTGACTGTGTTTTTCACACAGTCAAGATTGGAGCGAGGCCCTCTGCACTGTGGCAGCCGCTACAACGCTCCGAATCAGAGTTTACAGGAGAAAAAAAAACCATCTACGATATTTCAACGTATAAAATATGTTCAGTCATGAGTCATCAAATGCTATGCTGCTAAATTTCCCAGGTGAGCGGAGCAATGAGTGACTCATTCCCTGCATAAGAAAATATAAATTCATCCTCAATATTCACTGGGTTTGAAAAACATAAACTGAGAAAAAAAAAAAAAAAAAAAGCACGACAGGCTTGGGACTGGTACTCAAGGTTGAGGTTGTCAATAGAGTCACAGCATTGTTAGGGAGAGGAGGGAGTGGAGCCAGCCAGAAATAGCATGGAGTCCAAGCCATTGTCATGAAAGTCGTCTCCATTTCCCCATGGGTCGCAGAGAGAGATAGAGATCTAAGAGGCAGCGCCTTGATAAAGATCACAGATTGACTGGGAAGCCTCCCCCAGGATTTAATTGAAGTCAAACCAAGTCACAACATCTTAGATCCAAAAGATGACCCAAGCAACACTCAGTTTTTCATTCTCTCTTTTTATCAGTATGTCTCCTCCCCTACTTTTCTTTTTTTTTTTTTTTAAATACACAATGACCATGAAATGAGTTTGAATGTCAACCAAGAGTCCCCTTTGGCTACAGCACACTCCTGATTGATCTACCTCATTGGTGTGAAACTCTAAAACTTTGATGATAAAATTTCCAATGTTTTTGTATTATGTGTTATGTTACGGTTATGGAGGTTCAATGTGAATGTATAACATACAGAATTTGGCAGTGTGCCATGCAATATGTCATGTAAAATAAAATAAATGAGATAATTCCAAGGCATTGCATCACATACTGTTGTATTGTGAAGTAAACATGATTGCAGTGCCATGCCAGTGCCAGTTTTCTCAACTACTGGATCAATTTGCAATTCATATTGCAAGGTATGTCTCTACTCTATCACTCGTCAGCCTTTATCTTGTGTACACACTGATTCATCTATTGTTCCAACGTTTTTCCCTCCCATGGTGGGGTCATAACACCTGTCGGTGCTCTGGCTTTGCTCTGACAGTTACGCCTACATCATCCGTCAACATTGTCAGAGAAAGTAAAGCCTGACAGCCACTCAGGCATGTATCACTGCAGTCATGTATTCAATCCCTAATCTTAATTACCTGTAGCCTAAGCCTGCCTTGGCCTGTCTAGCATGGGTTCAAGTACATCCTTATGGTGGGACACAGCTCTTGTTGTCTCCGTTCAGAGCTGTCAGGGTGGGACAAGGAGTCAGTGATTGATGCATTTCCCAGAGTGGCGGATTGTTCCGCTGAGTTGCCTCATGCACCAATAATGACACATGATGGAAACCCCTGTCAGCAAGCCATGATAGGGAATGAAGATGGATAGTGTCTTGGATGGGAACTGATTTTGTCGAGCAGGAAGTTAAGAACATTTTTGTCGTGATAATCTTGCACAATTACCGCCTGCAGTGCAGCATTTTGAGGTGTGCATTGAGGACATTGATTCCTGGCTCCCATGTTTTAAAATCAAATACTAGTTTCTTTTTTGCTTTTTATAGCAAAAATTATTTGTTATTATATTGTGTATCACACGTTGTGCAGCTACTTCTATTTTGTTGTCGATAGGCTAGATGGTTTATTTTATTTGTATTCATATATATATATATTTATTTATAAATAATGTATGCTGTCAAATGAATACACAAATACAGCAAAAACATCAATCAAAGAGATTTGGGATATTTCTAGATCTGTGTGAGGAAAGAAATTATGGCTAGATGATGGTCGGAAGATTAATAAGCCTGCCATGTGTTTAATATGCCTGCCACAAATATGCTTTTTATATTCACAGGATTAATAATGTTTGTCGTCATTAATGGATTACTTTCTCAGTGAGTGTTACACGCTTGTCACTGTCACACACATTTCTGGCCCAGTATGAAAGCCCTGGAGCCTGAGGTGCTAATCATCATATAGGGAACTCCTGCACAAACCACAGCGGGAAAGTGTCACAACGTTTCAAAGATTAATTAAAATAATTAAATATTTTTAACACCACTGCGTTTTGATAATATTGGATGACGCATTTGAGTTGGGAATTGTCTTAGGCCCATACTAGATTTCAATGAAATGAATCATTGCATGGCTGCAGCTCACTGAGTAAAGCTGAGCGCACAGTAGCCAAGTACGCAGTGTGTACTTGAGCTGGCCTTGTCACTGGAAAACTGAGCTAAAGCCCGCCTCCTTCCCCTGGTTTGCAGCTTTAGTCTCTTCACTTGAGCTGGGTGATTTTAATTTGTCAAAACTGTTTACCAGCATGCCTCCAAGGCTATTACCGGTATGTCATGAGGGAGCAGATAGGTAATGAAAAGCATACAAATGGCAGATGAAAAAAGAATTGCTGAGAAGGGGAGAGGGGCTGGGTGGATAATGTAGGTGGATCTTTCATGTAAAAGGAGGCCGGCAGTGATTTATTATTCCATCTTTTCTTGAGAATCAATTATGCTAAAATGCTAATCGGGGACATTATGAATTTCTCCATTTGTTATGAATAATTCAAATATTTATTGGGCGTGGGTAGACAACTCAAACAACTTTGTCCTCAATACAATGCATAACCTATACAACCTAATGAGATGATGTCTGACTGCTCTCTTTTCACACACACGCACACGCACACACACACACACACACACACCCACACGTGCAGAGGCAAAGGCATATCAACATTCCCTTCCTCTTTCTCTTTCTCCCTTCCTCTCATGGGGTCTGCCCATGCTTCACCTTTACCAGGTTCAATACCAATAATAGGCATGTGAGCCCAACCCGCTGAATGGATAAAACACACAAAACTCTGTCGTCAGATGCTTCAAACTAAATCCAGTGCAAACACACAACCCCACAAATACCCGGCGTCACAGTGGCTCAGAGCTAAGCAGCAATGAGAAGGGTACAATGTGCCAAGGAAGAGGAAGGGGAATGCAGCAGAGGAGGAGGAGGAGGACGAGGAGGAGGAGAAGTGTCACTGGCCAAAGAAGTAATGAGGCCACACAGACACAAGGATGACAAGGACACGTCTGGCTGGCTGTCGTCATTTAAGTCCCACAGAGCGGACCACCACACAGTCAACCCGCATTAATGTCACACTGGCCCATCATGGGGAATTAATTACACACCTGTTAATGACAGGCCACTGGAACGGTTACCTCTAATATCCATCTGGGTCTATCTGAGTGTGATACCTTATCATATGACGTTGTGGCAGTTGGTACATGTCATAATCAAAACACACCAGTGTGCCTATGATCACTGACTATTGGTAATATGCTAACTACAGTAGCATATGCCATTTTTACATATGCTTTTATCCAAAGCGCCATAGTATCATGAGCGCATATTTTCAGCATGGACGCCCCCTGTGGGAATCAAACCCCAAACCTAAACAGCGGTACGATGACAGGCTAGCCACTGAGCTATGCAGCAGCACATACTATGCACAAAAACAAAAAACCTTGTCTCTAAACATTTTAGTGCCGTCACCACTCCACTGTACAGCGCATGTACGTTCAGTCCTGCGAGCGCTGAGCTATCAGACCCCTCCGGGTACAGCGGTGTGAGAATAGCTGCCAAACTAACTTTTGAGGAGGATTCAGTGAGGGAGTGCAGCGATGACACACTAGTGTTAATTAGACAGCAGCAGTGGAGGGATCGCTTGATCCAGTGCTCTGGCAGCCAACCGCAGCCTGGTAATCAGGTCACGCAGATTGATATGATAATCCCAGGGGCACAGCATAAAAGGAAAGGCTAACTCTGCATTGGCAGGGTGCGAGCCACGGATGTGAGGGGGAGATATCCCTCTGAAGTCAGAATCATTCTCAGGCCTTGGAACGCAAGCCGAGTACTGGAGGGAGAGAGAGAAACAGAGAGAGAGAGAGAATCCTGCCTCCACATATAGATAGAAATCTTGGCTACTATGGAATTTCGCTCAGCAATAGGAAAGAAGATGAGACTTCAGGTGCGCGAGAAAGACGGGAGGTGGCACCCAATACTTGTGACAGAGGATTGGGCAGCATTACAGCATCCTATCTTGTTCAGAGTCAAGGTGTTGAGGCTTAGGAGCTAAAAGTAAAAAAAAATAAGCTGGTGCAGAAATCCTCAAGGGAGTTTCTAGAGAATGAGTCAAGAGTTAAGTTAAAGAAAGAAACAGCTTCGCGGAGGTGGCACGCATTTCACTTAGCAGAGAAGCACCAACTCAGACCACCATACACGGAGTTTGAGACCATACGGCGATTCAAGATTAAACATGCACTGTAGACTTTAGAAACTCATTTGGCTGGCATCTCATTTTACAGGACCGTATGAAAACATGAAATGTCCTTGAGATATGCCATGTATGATCATCGCAGTCTGTGGATATCTATTTGAGGCATGCACGGGATGAGCGCTGTTCATCTCGTGTCAGGATTTGTCTGGAAATGTAATACCTATCTTTCCATCTATCCAATAGCATCTATCCCATTCTAGATGGAGTACAGCAAATACTGCATGCATGGAATACCTGCCTGTGTAGAAGAGGGAGAGCACACCCTATCAGATTGATACTGTATCAGTTTGATTCGCTCCTGCTATGCCTCCAGCTCACAGAGAGAACCGGTATTTTCTCATATCAAAGCAACACGTCCTGTGTGGCTGCATCAGAGCCACATGGGACGCCAGACTACAGTCACTCATCAGCAACGCGCTTCTCTTGACATTTGCAACCATGCGCCATTACCAAAAGGCCTTGACTTTCCTGGACTGACATTTAGGCCCTGAGTGAGATATATCAACGCTACATAGTCGAAATGGGGACCAATATCTTCTCTGCCTTCAGGGAAATGTTAGGGAAACAGGGAGTGGGTATCAGGCGAGTGGAAATGGAAAAAAAAAAAAAAGCAAAGTGAAATGATATTCTGTAGAATCATTAAGAATGAATTTCAATTGGGTTTGAGGCTCTAATGGGGGACAATTAATGATGCCTTTATTTTTCGCTAAATATTCTGCTGATAAAATGAGACATTTCACTTAAGCACACAGGAATATTTTTCACCACAAGAATAACACCTGTAAAGCAAATTAACAATTTCAGAGAGGTGGCAACAAGGAGGAAATGGATTTGGGAGGAGTGAAAGTTATAATGTGTTATTCGCTATATTATTTATTTTGAGGTCTTTACCCTCTGCATTTTCCTATTTTCTCCCCGTGTAACTCCCATTCCAAAATTACCAAATAATGTATTATAAAAATTGTCATAAAAAGTAGCAAATGAAAAATCTGATTATAGAAACTATAAATATAAATGTAGATTAAAACATATAAACTGTAGATTTAAACTGATAATTATTAGTTTATCAAATCATTATTTTTTTTTATTAAATAAATACATTTGTATTGAAATACCAATTACCTATTAGGTGAAGAAACCTTGTTCAAATAATAGCTTGTAATTATTTTCTATGTGATTACAAATGTCATGCTGTATTTTTCACATGACATACAGTACTTTATGTTTCCTGAATATCATTTCAGAGGCTTATGAGGAGTCAGGAGAGGAGAGAGATGCACAGGCAGCACCGAGAACATAATAATGTTCAACATACAGAGAGAGAGAGAGAGAGAGAGAGAGAGAGAGAGGCGATATCAGATGTATTTTAGACACCATGTAACCCAGTGGAATGACTGTGCTTTGGAGAGGCTGGACTGACCTTTTCAGTATTCATCACCAGATTGCATCTCCAACCCCTTAACCAATCAGGACTGTGGGATTTCCAGGTCAGCGTAACCACCTCAAAGTAAAGGTCAGTATGGAGCATCCAGGGTCGGTGATAACTTGGAGATGGTGCATGGTGGAGAGAGGCTTATCTACCTGGCAAGTGACACATCACTTCACCTGTATCTGAGTCTGCTTCAGCCAGCTTCAGGACTAGCTTGACTGGCTGGGGAAATTATCTTTCCTTTCTGAAACTTGTTCAGATTGCTGACACTGCAAAACATATGGGAAGTAAAAGAAACGCATCCATGAAGCATTCAGCAAGCTGTTATATGAACACAAATGTAAATGAGTAAAAGCATTAAATTCCACATGCATGTATGTAAATATTAAAAATGCAATGTTGGTTTGAATCCTGATATATCCAGATAATATGTCAAATTTGACTTCAGCTCACACTCAGACCATCTGTAGAGGCACCTGGCCTCTTTATCTCAGTGGGCGATATCCTAGTGTTAGGATGTATCAAAAGCCTGCCTCACAAAATCAAAGTGAGTCCATTTAATTGCCCCCTGCCGGTGAAACATGTGGATGCAGAGAAAGAGTGAGAGAGAGAGAATGAGAGACAGAAAGAGAGATGAAAATGCCCTTTCAGAAAGAAAAAAGGCAGCTTTGCTGTTGTCTGTGCTGTGATAGGTTGTGTGATGGCAGCCTGTGGTTTGGAGAAACGGCCTTGTCAGGCCACTGGTCACTGGTTTGAATTCCAGCGCCAGCTGGGAAAATCCAGGAGCAGGAAGTCAACCGAGAAGTGCTCTACCCTCCCTCAAATTACATGCCCTTTTTTCAAGTCACTTAACCTCCAACTGCCCTCCTGTATCTGCTCAGTGGCTAAGAGTGCAACAGTGTGGCTGTCCTGGGTGGCTCCCAGGAGTTAGTATGTGAGTAACTCTCCTCCCCATGAAACCACTTCACAAGGCTGTTGCTACAACTCTGAAGGTTTCTTACTTTATAGTCAATTTGTTTGGTGAAATAAGGGTTAAAAAAGAAAGTGGAGGAGGAGACTGTGTGGCACGACCCCTCCAGCATGGCTCCATCGATTTCCAACAAAGGTTGGCTATCTGGACTCTCCAACTGCACCTCACGGGATAGAGATCAGAGAACTGATATCAGAGGGCCGAGGGGGGAAAGCACAGGCCAGAGACCAAAGTGTTGTTGAATTTATACTCAACCACCCCCACTTGCTCCAGATTTAGCAGAGATCTGCTGTTATATACAGCTAACAATGAATGCAGATATGCAAATGGGCTGCTATCTTACGCTTTTTGGAACAAATAAAAGGGCATCTAATCCAAGATGAAGGGACGTTTGTTGCATCTTTGGGCAAAAGCAACATTTGAATTTATTTTTTCCCATAAAAGCGCCCTTGTTGTAATCATTTTGACAGATTGTATTCAATGTGACAGTAAGCACAGCTATAAAAAAAAAAAGTACAAGCTGCAATCAACAGAGAACACACAACAACAGCAGAAAAGCTTGGCTAGCAACTATTTATTGCACTCTTTGATGTAAACCACAGCACCAGCCCCCACTTCACCTATCCTCTGCATTTCCTATTACAACCACACAGAGGATTCAAGACTCAAACTTGCTTGCCATACCAATGAATGAAGTATGAAGAATGGTTCTATACAACAGCGAATCAAGTTCAGTCAACAACATGAGAAACTAAGTTAAAAAATCAGTGAAATCTAGCTAATTGCCAGTTACATGCTTGCCACTTGTGAGCATACTGGCAAATAATGTAACAAGTGTAAACATTTTTCTATGTCAGTCATGGATAAAGACCATCCTTTGAGAAGGAAGACTGTAAACAAATCATTTGTTTACAGACTTGGATCACAGCATGACTACTAAATGAGATGAATTCAGTAGGTTGAGCATAGAGAACAACAAAATGTATTGATAATCTCATTAGTTATATTAAAATTGAAATGTGATCATTATTGTGAATACATTTAATAAAAAGTGTGTGGATGTGTTGGCCCTGTCCAGGGTGTTTCACTGCCTTCTGCCCAGTGCATGCTGGGATAGGCTCCAGCCCCCTGGGACCCTGAATAAGTAAAGACAATAAATGTACTGATAGTAATAGCTGTGGTAGTTCATTAAGCTTTTGTGGGTTGGGCACCATCTTATTTTGTGATGTTGCATTTAATGAGGTAGGCCTACAGTAAGTTTTGTACATCGGCAAGTTTGTGAAGAATGGTATTTAGAATTTTTAACATCCAGTTTTTGATGATATGATGTCTAATTCAAATGAACCAAGTTTAAGTAATTTTCAATTAAGCTAGTTAGTTTTGTGCAAAAACGTGGAAAAAAATGAATGATTATTTGGGACTGTGTCCATTGGTATGTTATGCTTTGTTTTTTGTTTTTTTTACAATGGCATTAATCACACAATGTTGTGTTTTATGATTATCTTACATAAGTGTTATCAGCTGGCCAATAAAGGTTATATACTGTATATCTATACTACAGGCATTTCAGATGTGCCCAGTTCAACAAGGGCTTAATAAGACTCTTACAATGACTTAGCAACTTCAGCAGATCTAGATGGATCTAGATGTAGATGTTTGCTCCACTGGCAAGCATATAAAGTTAAACACTAGACTGCACAGTACTTTGTACGTCAAGAACATGTATTGTATGTACATTTATTATATATTTTCTGTATGTTGTAAAAGTTAAGCTATTGTATCAGTTAAGATAAGCTAATACTTCATTGTCCTGAAGGAAATATGTCCTTGACAGCGGCTGCTACATGCATTCACATGATGTACATAGATGCAAACAAAAAAAGCTTGTTGTACAGACAGCCTCGGTATAACAGCTATTATAGAAACGCTCGTTTTCTATCTTGATTCTTCAATTAATTCCCACTACAGAGTTGGAGTACGTTCCATCGTGATAGTGCAGAAGTTTTGATAACTTGGACAAGAGGTACGACTTCTTAATGTATCTCTGCCGCTGCCTGGCACTAATGGTCAAGAGAGGCCACTAATACTCTACTGCTGGACCTTTAATCGCCCAATCAATCTTACCTGTGACAAAGGCTCCTTAGCATCCCCTCGGCAAGAACATCTCTGACTGCAATCTCCCCCACATTTCCCCCTCAATGGAACTGAAGAATAGGTGGAGAGGAGAAAAGAGGGGAGGGAGGGAGGTGAGGTGGTGAGGTGAGGAGAGGAGAGGAGATGGGAAGAGAGGAGAGAAGAGGAGGGGGTGTTTAATCTACTGATTCAATTCCTGCCAATGCCCGTCACTCTCCCTCTCTGTCAGAGAGGGCAAATGGAGCATGCAGCCCAAAACACCGAGACCAAATCACATTTTCTCACAACCTCTCCGTCTCTCTTTCTCTCTCTCTCGCATCTCTATGTCTATCTCTCGCACGCTCTCTCTCTCTCTGTCTCTTTCTCTCCCGCTCCCTCTGACTCTCTACTGCATTCGACCTCCCTTTTTCTCACCTACTCACTAACTGACGTTCTCTCCTTTTCCCCGTCTCCTTCAGCCCTCTGAAAATGAAGCCTTTGAATCTGACACTGATCTGAGAGAATTAACAACCTGTGGACAGCTCCGGCTTTACAGCTTCTATTTTGTTGCTGTAGATTGATGTTGAGACTCTGGAGCCTCACCTATAGAAATAAACCGAAAACAAAGCATAACTTTTCCATCCACTCAATACGTTTAACACATTAAACATGTCTCTTATTTAGGTGCTGGAAAAGAACCGCTGGTGTTACCATGTTTGACATAGGGCAATCCATCATTAATCAGTAAAAATACTGCACAGTTGGCACCCTAAAACTGGGGCACCATTAAGAAAATGTACCATAGATTTCCAATTATTTTTCAGATATAGGTGGAAATACACTAAAATTGAATCAGAGCACCTGTACCATTCAAAATGTACAATAATAGCCACAATGACATCCCTCTCCTCCTTCTTTTTTTGTGTTTAAAATGTTACATTCAAAATACTTGGAGCTCACAGTATAATTTTGTAATATTTTGTAATTTACGTGGTTAGTGGATGGTGCTGCCAATCTGGTGATCCTGTAGATTTATGATGGTGTAGGCTAGGTTAGGATGTCCTCTATTCATGGGTTAGTATATCATTGTTTTAACATTTGAATTGGGCTCCTGTATGAATGCTTGATTGTAACATCACATTCTGTGTATTGCTAAAAATGTCTGAAATAATAATAGTGAGTAAACACATTTAACGAAACAAGTGTATCATAAACCAATTCCTTAAGCACCGCTCATACCCTTAATTATGCTGTAATTAAACAGATAAAAAGAAATGTTAGTCCCTTCGTTAAGTATTTCTGATGATGAGATGCGATGGTATTTTTATGTGACACATTGTTTTCCACTGTTGTCATGTATAAATAGGCCTGTGAGGGTAAATACGTGCTGTGAGATGATATCCTTTCATTATGCTGTGTGCTTGCTTGTATAATTTTCCTCTCACTTCACCCTGTCTAATCATTCCACTGAAGCCACATCTCTGTTACTTCCTGCAGTTTGCACAATGAGACAGAACAGAAAGGTCAATATCCAATACGACTGGTTCGCTCCCCAAAGACAGATAGGATGAATTCCATTGCGATGTTTTTTTTTCCTAGTTCTTCTTGTTTAATTGTATTATTCATAAACTGTATGTTCCCGTTCTCCCGGCAGAATTGTGAGGTGAGCGGCTGCCTTTGTTTGCCTTTTTGGAAACAGCTTCCACAATCCAGTCTTACAGGTAGGTTCATTAAATTGTGCAATATAGTATATCTCAAAATAAAAAATATTTGAGAAATTCAATGTCAAAATCAAGACTTATATCAAAAACACAGTATGCAATTAACCAAAATGTCTGTGTCTCAGTTTATCAGCTTTGCATTGCAATACCAGAGATGAAGCAGCTTTCTTCATCCTCTTGCCAGCTTACTGAGTTGACAAATTAGCATACATGCCTTATGTTCTGTCTCTTTTTCGTCCTCTTTTCATCTGTGCAGGG
This sequence comes from Centroberyx gerrardi, assembly GCF_048128805.1. Taxonomy (NCBI): domain Eukaryota; kingdom Metazoa; phylum Chordata; class Actinopteri; order Beryciformes; family Berycidae; genus Centroberyx; species Centroberyx gerrardi. Next base: position 12,495,013 of record NC_136001.1, read on the forward strand.
CCTAAGGCTGAGGGTGCAACTGTGCCGCTATAAGCTCTGTCACCCTCACATGGGGGCCCTAGCCAGCTACGCCAGCTCCCTCCCCAGTCCTCTCATTTACACCCAGCATAATTAAGAGCTTCGACCCTAAAAAGCTGGTGACTCTTGTAGAAACGACTCCCAGAGGATTTCACACCAAAGCTGCCAAAGCAGCTGAGGGAGTGAAGTCAGAAATAACATTGCAAATATCCAGCAAGTGAGACTTCCTGTTCAATGGAATTACGCTCTGTAAAGCAGGCAGGGGAAATTCAACGGGGATGTAAGGTCGGCCCCAGACAGTGTAATATAGGTCAGACTTTTACAACAGCTACTCTGCACTATACCCATACTTAGCATTGCTGGACCTGTTCGCTATGAGAGATTTATGGACATTGTTGAAGGAAAAATACCAGTGAATTTTTTGATCATCTCTATTATTTCTCTGCCACTTCTGACATCTCTCTAGAGTTCAATGTATTATGTAAGATATGTAACTTCTGTTATCCTCTGCTGCCAGTTGGATCCATAATCCATCAATGTAAACTGAGTAGTGCCTACTTATTAGATGTAGCTTTCTTGTTCTTTTCGGGAAACGACTTTGGCAGTCGGTTGGCAGATAAGTGGTGTTTGAGTTACTACGCTCAGCAGGAGCAATATAGTATAGGTTACTTTGGAAATGATAGCTATAAACATACATGCTGTGTACAAGCCAAAAAACATTCAAATAACCAACGCTTTTTACAGCCTCATGCAACTGGGCATCGCATGGCATTTCATTAAAGGGACCTTGCGCCAAATTATAGCTATAAATCAGCCACTAGGAAATGGCCTATGGATAATCTACAATAAAAAAGGTGCAATAAAATAAATGAGCCAAAAAGGGGGAAAAACAACAGTGTTCTCTTTCAAGTACCCACTGCACGGCTGTTATTCATTAGATAGCTGTTTTATTAAGTCTTTTACTACTTTGATCCCATCCAAGCAAATGTCTCAGTTTCTTGGAAAAAGAAAGCTGAAGATTCAGATGTCAGCTTCTAATAAATCAAGTTTCCTTATTCAAGTCTGAAGTGAACCATCCATAGTGCATCCGATAACCCACAAAGAAACCATGAAGAGAATAATCAACAAAGCCTGCTCTCCTCTCCAACGGTCTCTGACCTCTCTTATTATTCCATCAACAGTAGAGCCAGTAATATGACTGAGATTACCGGCAGCACATGTGTAATGTATACAGGGAAAGGCAGGCGGGCCGGCTATACAATGCGCCGAATAACAACACACTCGCATCCCGTACACAGGCTGGAGAGATCTCCCGCGTCGGAGATTAAAGAGGTGACCCTTATTTCCCGTAGGAGCACTTACATCCCGTCCCCCTCCGCCCGCCCAAATCCCCACTGAATACATGATCATCGCTGAGACTGCGGCCCGGAGGATTGGATGTAAACATCCCAGAGAGAGAAGGAGAGAAGCCGGCTCTCTGGAGCTCCTCTATCAACTTGATGGTAGGTGTTATTTCTTAAGCAGGCAGCCAATATCCATGCGATCTGTCAAGGACGGGCAGAGGATAGCTAAGGTAAGGCAGCAGACAGCCCTAGATGCTATGCAGCATAATGTCCTTGCACATGTGCATAGACACACACACACACACATACACCATTCCTGAAGTGCTTGCACAATTCAACAATAAGAAGGATTGAAGATCTCCGTCCTGGAAAGCCATGTCATTACATGAGAGGGATTTCATTCTGGATTGTGAATGGATGATCATATTCAAATCACAGAATAAGAACGAGTGAAAGGCAACCAATTACTGACACTGTGGGCATTACTCTTTACCTTATTCTGTGCAGGTTTCCCTGGGAGCAGCAATAAGAAATATGACTCAGTAGACCCACCCAGACTGCTGTTTTCTGGGGTTTTCTTTTTCCAGCGGATACATCTGCTTGACACATTTCATCATCCTCAAATGAGCAGCTAATTGCAAACATACATAATATACTGTTGCAAACATCAGAATCAGAATCACTGTAGTTGCCAAGTACAACAACTGTGCAGGAATTTTTTTTGTTGAGACTGGTGGGGAGACAAACGGACAGCTTGCAGAGCAGACTGACACACATGATACAAAGACAACAGGACTTCAGATACACAGTGACAGTTGATGTCCTACCATGTACAAGTGGTAAAGCATCTTCAGTATTGTTTGGCCAGTAGATTCAACTCTTGAATCTATAAGACAGAATGGAAATAATGTCCAGATGTCCATGGCAGCACACTGGACAATTATTTCTTAACCTCTCAACCTCTGTAAAGACAGCTTTGGCTTTGGAATCAATACCATTGATTTCCCCATTTAAGATTTTCGAAATCAGTAAGTTGTCCTATTTCAAAGACATGCTCCTGAATTTATTTGACCAATGTTCTGTTTGTTTGTTTGTAGAATTTGACTACTTTTGCTACATTCACATTGTGCCCCAATTCAGATTTTTCCCTGACACTTGACACAGATATTATATATTATATATATTATAATATTTTCCACAAAAAGCTGCATGGAGTTGCATTTTTCCAATTGCAATCTAAACCTCACAGATACATGGTACAAAATCAGATCCCGAGGCATGTGACCTACATGTGGCTTATATTTTAACACTCAAATTGGAATTTGTCAGCAATAATCAAAAGTTATATCATTCACCTGAGACAATAAAAATGTTGGCACCCATGGCACCATGGCTGTGCCAGTATTAGCATGGAGGACAACAAGACAATGATGGAAAGAAAACAAAATAGCCGACTTGATGTATGTGGGGAGACGCCTCACTTCAGTCAAAATTCAAAGGCACATATCTGTGACCAAGATGTGTTTGAAAGAAGCAGTATACATAGGTAGAAAACCATCTGTGATGGCTTTTGTTAGTGTTACTCACGTGTGTCTTTTCAACATCACTGTCAGTTTATATTGCTGTCGGATCCTCGAATAGATATGAACAGTAATCTTCAGATATGAGCAGCAATTCAAAATTGAGCATGAAGGCCTGTGGTGTGACCGTAGCCTTACAGGTGGAAAATAACTTGTTTTAGAACTGTCTTAACCTATCATAGCTCAGGCTGTTTTACTCCATCACACATGTAAAAAAAAAAAAAAAACCTTTACACCCTCAAAATACAAGTAAAAGATTTGTTTAGCTATCAGTCCTTGTATCAAAAGCCAAGACAATACATTTCAGATTGACAAAAATATCTTTGATCCAATAAAACACTATTTAAAACACGAGACACTTGAGCTGCCTAATGTCCCGCCATAATCACCATAATATATTATATATAACCAGTTATGCTAATCAGGTCATTAATTAAGCTAATTAATGCATTAATTAGCTAATATTTCTATGTCTTCACATAATACATTGGTGGTATTAATATGAACTTCATAAAGCATTAAGGAGTTATAGTAGTTTCAAGAAAATTAGTTTTTCCTCATTAATATGCAAATTTATGCAGCAAGGTGCTCCAAAATCTAATCAGATCATTTACTCTATAGGGGGTTAGTATGAAGTTTCTATCATGATATATAATGTCCCACATCCCATGTATCATGGTGGTGGGATATAAAAAAATAAAGTGTTTCAACAAGTGACGCAATATTACAGTACAGGTTGGGTCTTCAAAGGCATGACTCAGTAATTTCAGGAATTTAATCTCTCTGTTGGTTTTGAAAGTAGAAACTTTCAGGATGGAAAGCGGTGTTGGGTCATCACTCTTCATCAGGTGGCCCAGGAGTCCTCCGGTCCAGGAGTAGCTGGTTTATTACCGGGGCCAGAGGGGGGTGTCAGGGGCCAGCAGAACTGTTGAGCTGGAAGTCCCAGCTTCACGGCTTGTTGCTCCCACCTCTGCGACCCACAGAACAGGGTGCATGGCTTCGAGCAAGGACGCCAGAGAGAGCTTATTTGTGTGTGAGCGTATGTGTGTGTGTGAGTGTGTAATGTAAGAGAATGTGCCTTTGCATAAGCGAGAGAGCGTGTGCATGCACTGCACGTGTCCTCTGTAATTAATCTCTAGCATCATGTGACATAATTAACAAAATACCCCAAAGGTTGTTCACATAATTTAAAAATGTGCCATGTTCCTGGAAAGCGACCACCGCATTATCCTTTGGTAAACCTGGTTTGCCTTTTACCTATTTACGATTGCTGGATTCATCCACCTAATAAGAAAGGAGGGAGTTTGTGACTACAAACACATAAGCAAGCACAGGACTGAGATGCATTCATCTGAAGTACACTGGCATTTCTCCAGATGTATAATTCATGGCACACACCTGTTTTCTCCTCAGTTGTCCCCCCCCCCCACTCCCCTTTGTTTTGTATTCTGCCATGTTCCTTCCTCGTGCTATGATTATTCATTACAAGGGCCTTCAATCCACTGTGACAGAGCTCATTATGATGGAGTGGGCTTTGTTTGAGCTCGCACAGCTGGACCATCTGAATGCGGAGTAAATCCGCCTCTGCAGGTATAATGCTGCCGCACTTTAGCGCCTTCACTTATAAATCTGGAATTTCGTGTCATTTTTCAACCTGATACCTTCACAACGATGTCCTGTTCAACAGTTGATCTCCACTGCACTGCAGGATCTTCTCTGGAGAGAAACGACACTGTGAGACAAAGTCAGTACTAACTGGACTAGAATCTAACTGGATGTACCATTTATACCGACATAATTTGCAAACAGAACGTCTTTGGTATCTTGTAGGAATCTTGTATATCCAGTTTTACTGTTTTGTTTTGCTCATGACTGCAGGACAAAGCCAAACCAATGATGTACTGAAAAATAAAATGGGCAAAAGAGCAAATCAACCAGTTTTGTCTGTTATTCATTAATAGTTAACTTTTTGGAGATATAGGATTTCCATAGGACGCTGCTGAGGCATTTCTTATTAAATTGATGCACTGTAGTTGCTAAATGATGAAAATAAACCATCCATTTGATTGACTATGGAATTAGTTATCCTGTAGGCAATTACAGCAGCTGACACACTGGAGAGCTTTTTATTAACTCTTATTTTAAAAGGCTATAACAGAAAAATCCTCCAGTCTCAAGCTGCTGAATGAGCCGATTACACAACATAACACAAATACAGACTGTTTGCATAATTAGTTTCCATAAAAGTGCTGTATTTTCTATCAGGAGCCCTCCAGATTCTCATTAGGAGTCGTTGAATGTGTAGAACGGGGGTTTTATTCGGCATCACTACCACCCCCTGGTAAGTGAGTGTGAGAGGTAATGAGTGGAGAGGGCAGGGTTCAGGACATGTAGGAGGTTGATCTGTATTCTCCACAGGCAGCCGGGCCCCAGACCCCTCTCTGGGGGTCACACGGATCAGAGGCAGCCTGCTGCTGCTGCTGCTGCTGCTGCTGCTGCCGCATCAAAAACCGAGGCACTGGCACCTCCGTCAGGAAGACAGTCAGAGGTGGTAGAGGTAGGTGGTAGTCCTTACTCAGGTAGATGTGCAAATTCTCATCTAAAAATATACTCTGGTAAAAGTTGTAGTGCCATTTCAAATCCTTTACTCAAGTCAAAGTATAAAAGTACGTGGTCTTAAATTTACTTAAAGTATAAAAGTAAAAGTAGTCGTCTAAAAAAGGCATTTCTAATGTGCTAACCTGGTTCTCTGTTGAGCATTCCTCTGAATCACAGATGAGAGAGAGTCTGCACCTCCAAACACTAATGTTAATTCTAGCTGAATTCACAAACGTTAATTCTCTACTCCCTTGTTGCTTCCCTCTCTGTCCCTTTCCCTCCTTTTTGGTGTCGCTTTGGTGTACAAGCAGCCAATCACATTTGGCACTTGATCAGCTGCTTCCGGGATGAAATCTGATCAACTGATTTTGTTTTGTGTTTTTTCATTTTCCGCACCAGACAGAGAATTAAAAAATAAATAAGTAAATCAGTTGATGATTTCCCGAGAGTAACGAGTCTGTTTTGAAAATGTAGTGAGTGGAAAGTATCGATTTTTCTTTTGAAATGTAGTGAGTAAAAGAAAAAAGTCTTAAGTGAAAGAAAAACTGGAGTAAAGCACAGATACTTGAAAATCTTACTTAAGTACATATTTTTACTTTGTTACTTCCCATCTCTGAAGACAGTAGCCAGGTAGTGGAGGGCTAATGTACTGAAGCTTTAATATAAAGGCGTATTTACAGCCTGCGTGTTCATCAGTACCTTGAATTTCTCATCTGGGTAGTTTGCTTGAGAGGGAGTAGCTGGGGAGGAAGGAGGGAGGCTGAAATCATGCCAGCTGGGTAAGCATAATGTTACACTAAATGGGTCAAATGAGACAGCACTGATTACCGGAAGTAATGGAATCGAGTGTGGGTGGTTTGCCCCTAAACCCACTGTGGGGTAACCTGAGTGTGTATTTATGTAACGCAGTAGCTCTGTCTTAGTCATTATAAGTCTAAATACTTTCCTTGAAGGCCTATGAGGAATCTCTCTTGGTACCATGGTACATTAGATATACTTCAAATTTCCATCTCTGACAGTGTAGTCCATTTGCAGCGGATATCAGTCCAGCTTGATATGACAACAGTACAAGATATACACCCTGATGGAACTGTTAGGCTCTTCATAGAGTCATTTACAGTGAGTGAGTCAATTTACAGCCCGGCTTTAACCTCTCAGTAACCTGTCATCAAAACACCGTTTTCCATGAAAAGGTTAGAGGTTGTTCTGTGTTGCTCTGGGGCTTCTGACTCACTGATTTAGCCCCAGCCCGTTCTATCACTCTGCATTTCCTTGTGTGTTTTTTTCTGCCCATTTTCTCTCAATTCAATTCAATTCAATTCAATTCAACATGCTTTATTGGCATGAATGTCGTAAGAACAATATTGCCAAAATGTCTAAGGACAATGAACTAAAAAAAAGATACAATTGATCTAACAACAGAGTAAAAAGTGAGTACATTACTAAATAAGCTAAAATCAATTCTGATAGTACAATAAACAAATGAATATTACAAATTGGAAGATAAATAAATAAAATAAAATACTGCCAAAGCAAGAACAGTATTCAAATAATATGTTTTACAACAATAAGTAATGGTATTAGTATTATAATACTACATATTATTATCATAATATTTTTAACAATAAGTATAGTGTATCTCTTGCTCTCTCTCTCTCTCTCTCTCTCTCTCTCTCTCTCTCTCTCGACGTTGACCACATCCCTTTCCTGTTCTAAAGCCAATAAACCACACATATTTAGTTACTCTAAGAAAACATAATATTCTCAAGGCGAGAGATCATTTAATCAATGTGAACATGTTTTACTCATTCTTTTTCATCAAATAATTGATGCCTCACACACATGTTTTTTTTTACCCTTGGTAAAAAAAAAAAAAGAAAAAAAAAGAAATAGAATGTAGAGGCATTCAAACTGCTGTGAGATAAAAGAAAATTGATTAAAAAGGGATAGCTGAAATTAAACAGAAAGGGAGGCACCCTGGGGGACATGCTTAGCATATAAATGGGAGGAAAAGAGAGGGGAAACTTCGGCAAAAGTTATTGGTCCAATTATTTAACTCCGCTCCTTGGGGTTTAGTGGTCTGTATTTATTGAAGCAATCAGACCTTTTATCACTGACACCAACCAGTCTGTCACATCTTAAACAAGCTAGAGTCATTAAAAGCTTGGTAACATATTCCTTTTATGTCCTTTAATGAAATAATGATCTGCCTGCTAGAGGACAAAGAAAAACACTGTGGGTTTACTGAATCAGACCCAACGGCACACCCTGCTTGGATCCCTACAGCTAACACTGGGAGTTATGACACTCTTAAAGGTCTACTGCCACGTTATGTTAACTATGATTTAGCCCCCGGTGTATGGCGTGCTGAAGAATTCATGCTGGTTATGTGAGTTTTCAGCCTTTATTTTTATGGCCAGTCACTAAAGGGCCACACTCCTCAAATAAATAGCAATGGCTATTCAAATCACCCAGAATCCCTAATGTAAATTCCTGTGCAGCAAAACTCTTTGACCATCTGTTTTATTCAGAACTTTTATTTTGATACAGTGAAACACTTTCAGCTGCACTGTCATCTTTCTCATCTCATGGCTCAAAGCAGCCCTCTCAGCTCACTCTTGATATAGTACATCATAACACTTCCCCAGTTTTCTCACCTCACCCGGAGCACACTGTGAAAGCCCGCACCTCACACCACAGTGTGATGATGGCCCACTCAGAGTCGCAGAAGGGCATCTCAGACAACAGTGGTTTAGCATGCAAAAAATAAACTATACGTTCTACATCGCTGCACAAAGTAACACTGCACACCCTTCAGTGTTGTCACTCTCAGTGACAATATGATATGATGCTTAGAAAGTATTGGCAACACCCTCCAAAAATGGAAAAAAAACAACATTCAACTTGATATTCTTCATAGTAAATAAGAATTTATTTTTAGGCTGTAACAGAAAAAAATGGTTCTTTCAACCTATGATACGTACAACAACAGCATTAGCCATACATTCTTCCTGTACCACATAGTACATATTGAATATGGCTTAATAACATCCAGGAGTAATATCAAGTTATAGACAGGTTCCAAAGTGCACAGCCTGGGGTGGGAGATTCAATTAACAAAGCAGGAGCACAATCAAATATTTTTCTAGTTCTATTTTTTTTCATTGTTTCATTGTATGTGCCCTAAGCCAAATTATGTAAGTATGTTCATCTATGTTACTAATGTTCACTATCTTAGTGTAAGTCATTTCACTTTTACGGCTATTTATCCATGCTCCCCGATATGACACCTTACTTAGGCTACTTACCAGCTTAACATTATCATAAATTAGATATTATCTGTAAATTAAATAAACAGCAAAGATGAAGTTGTCTGTTGTTTTTCATTGGTGCAGAGCTTTAGGAGGCAACACCCCAAAATTTTGCTATTATACTGTTTCAGTCCCTCTTGCACCCAACCCTTACAAATGTCCAAGTAGCCTAAAATAGACCGAATTGGACAGTAAGTGATCAACTAAGGGTGAGTCATTAAACGACCAGTTAAGTTGGCAGATTGGATTTCTGTGGATGTAATGCTATATATGAGAATTAGTGCATTGTGTGTCCTCTTATCTTATCTTGATCTAGCCAAAACACAGTTCAGTTTTTAAGTCTCATTACTACGTAACAACAGCTCACTGCTAATGACAGGGAAGGATGCCATACTGATCAAATTTCGTGCTTCCAAATATGACCCCCATCCATGGCAGTTTGCTGATGTTACCATAAAATGCAACATGGCAAGTAATTTAGCCAAGCTCAGCAAGTGTCAAATCAGCAAGCATGATAGCTTCAAGCTCGACAGTTGCAGAACTAAACATCTGCAGCTCTATCTTTGTATGTATCTAAGCAAAATGACAGACAAAACAGTCACAGATAAAAAGATAATAACAGAGATAGCTAATGGCATTAAGATATTGTTGTCATTTTAGGTTAGCTACTAATGTTGATGTAGTTGCTGTCAGCTAGCAATGCTAACATAAAGAGTTGTAAGTATCTTTGCCAAGATGTTGACACGATAACGCCAAGATAGTAAGCCTCATAATGCACTTGTGTTTACGAACAAGAACAAGAAAGAACAAGGTCTATTTTCTACGGCTCTGGTTAGTCATATGATTTGAATGGGTGATCCACCTAATCACTCTCATTACCTGACAGGTTACTTAAAGGTTACATACATTCAGATCTGCCAGATGTGCCCTTAAAGTGGCCAGGTTTACAGATTAAAGAAAGTGAGTGAAACAATGTTGACTTTAAAAACACCTGTTAACACCAAAGTGCTGTGCTAGCAAAATGTTGTAGACAATCACAGAACAAAATAATGAATTCATCTCTTTGCTTAGCCACTATAGTTTGAAAACCACCAAGCTACTTCCTGGTAGGTGGATGTGCAGCGCTCCTGGCTCATGCTTGTGTGACTTCTGCCGTATTGCCTGGTGGACGAGCGCACCCTGTATTTCCCTTATGCAGGCCTCTTACAGCAGTGCTGGCCTGAAGAGCGCATGCTGTAATTTCCCTAAGCACGGCGTATTACAAAAAGCATTACACACGAATGAACCAATGAACAAAACAACGAACCAACGACCACACAGAGCTTGGCTTTTTTTATATGAAAATACCAATTAAATAGGATCATTATTTGAACAGTCTATCTGTGACCCTGTGTGTACATGCCTACATCCCTATTAAAATTGCCTTTTCAATGATGTTCAGGACATTTAGGGGCATATACCACCTGCTGTTGGCGTGGCCAGCAGTGAGCTGGGGTGTGAATATCAAGGTGAGGTTTCCTGCCACAGCACAGAGAATATAGCAACAACAACAGTGACGGGAAGCAAGAAATGAAAGGTAAATGCGTGGCAAAATCCGTCCAAAAACACAGGTGAACATCGGCTGTGCTTGTTTTTTTAAATTGCAGATTGCCTGTGCTTGCCATCTGATTCTGCGTCTCCAGTGGTAGGCTTTATGGATGCCGGTTTCCTCAGCCTCAGGCTACATGCCGTTTCAAGGCAGACAGCTTATCAAGGTGAGTGACAAGTGTTGGGGGAGGAACTTGCCCAACTGAGTGGGAGGAGAAGGAGGGCGGAGCTAACAATACATTTGCTGCCTCAAGGTGAAAAGTTGCATTAAGATTAGAATTCAATAATTTCTTGCTAGATGCCTACTGTTTAAAAAACATGGCACATAGTGTACAAAACAGCTCTTAAATAACTCTTACAAAACAGCTGCAGCAGTGAAAGGCAGACTCATCATGGAATACTAATAGTAATACTACTACTACTACTACTACTATGACTACTACTACTAATAATAATAATATGAATAACTTTTTTAATATATCACTTACCTGAAAACAGAGCTTACAATGTGCTTTACAGAAAGGCATGGAAATAAGGAACAGTAAAATATTTAAAATAAATATTAAAAGGTTGGCAACATCCACTTAAGCATGAGATTCACGGTGAGAAACCTGGACTCATAGAATCGATAGAACTACAAATGTTGTAATTTTAAAAATGTAAGTTTAGCTAGATAAAAACAAGATAACACACAGATCTACAGTCACGCCAAATACCACAGTGTTGCCAGTTTCCAGCCCAATATTACTTAATAATTTAAGACCCACAATCCAATAGCAACCTCAACTATACCTAATATTTAGGCCGATATGTAACATTTACCCTTGAATATAAAATCCCAAATTGTATCCCTATTGCAACTCACTGCCACAAAAGACAAAGAATAAAGTCAGACAACCACTGCAACCATAGAGAAAACCAAATCAGACATGCATCCTTTCCAATTATTAACTTACAGGTATAGCAGTAATATGTGAAAGACAAGTGAGCAATATGAAAATACCTACCTACTTATACACACACTACTTACACCTGCGTATATACGCACACACACACACACACACACACATATCTGCTGGGCAACTATAAAGATGTTAAGTGTTGCCAATTGGGTTTTGGCTAAGTAATTTATGGCAATAAATTTGTCTAAAATAATAATTCTAGCTTGAAAATTGATAAATTGATAAATAATAACAGGCGATTCCTACTAGAGGAATTTTATTGCCATCAACAGCAACAAATAGGCATATGCTCTCTGTGTTAGGTTGTCCTATTTGCATCTCATAATATAATTCAAATAGAGGTTTGATATATTTCAAGTCTTATGGGGTTTGACATCAAACTGAAGTCTAGAATCTCATCTTTTAAAATCGTCTAATTGACACTTCTTTTTCTTTTTTTTTTCAGATATTCACATTGGAATAAAATGAGATATTCAATGATTCTAGGCAAAATCACAGGTCGAGAGGTATTATACACATCAGCATGAGTCCTTTTCAATTATGGAAATAAGTTGTTTGTGTTGTACCACCCGTGTTTTTGCCCATCTTTGTTTGAGGACCACAGTGAAAGGAAGCAATTGATTTTTTTTTTTTATGTATGCATTTCATTTATGTACTGTGTGCACTGTGGCACACAACATTATATATAACTAACATTATTGCCACTCACTTCCACCTTGAAATGAGTTTAGAGGAGAGCTGCTGCCCCACCTCTCACCAATCACTTTATAGATACAATGTGTTACAGGGAACACACAAAGGACAAGCATCAGAGCTGCCGTCCCAACTTGTCAGCAATAGCTGCAATTGTTCTGTCCTCTGTACTACAGGTACTGTATCATTAAAATCAAGGGGCACAGTGACAGGGACAGGAACATTAGGGCTCACAGGTTACTGCTCACGTATATACAGTAGGTTCGCCTTCGCAGTGAAGGTGAGTGTTGCTCCTTGGGTGATCAAAGATCAGCCTGCCAACCAGGCAAGGCTAAACAATGCCCTGTCTATATAGCCAGAGCAAGTAAAAGTTACATTTTGAAAATGAAAAAATTTAATGAAATGAAATGTCTTCACCTTATTATTGTCAAAAATTAATTTTAAAATTTGACGTGTCCCTCTGCTTTACCATAATTCAGCTGCCCCATTTTCAGTTGCTGGGCATGGGGCGGAGTCAGGCCAGACAACAACACCCAACATCAACAACAACAACCAGCGGCTGATGAATGACTGCTGAGATGGAGAAGGGGATCGAAGGGATTGATCCGAGCCCTGCTATCTCATCCCTGTTTTTACCCTCTGTCAAACAGGTGCCGAGGGGAGATGGATTCTGTCTGCCGAAGGAGTGGATTAATGGCAGTGGGAGAGGGGGTCTGCTGCACCCCGGACCCAGCCGAGTGGTGCTGTCCTCTGGGCAGAATGGGGGTGGCAGAGGGCTTATTGACAAGGCTCCAGGAGAAGAGGAGGTGCCAACGCCTCAGGTAGAGTGCAGAGAGGATTGAGAGAGGAGAAACTCCCTGCACCTTCCACACACGTACGCTAATACATGTGCACGCGTGCCCACACACACACACACACAATCACACGCATATACACACACCACTGCAACCACCCTCCCAGACTAGCTCTAGCAGGCATAATGATGGATGGTTAGAGGGTTCAGCCTCTCGTTCACCTTTGTTCAGACTTCCTGCTCTGTGAATTGAGTGGCCATGGTAATGAATATGCATGCATGCGTAGATGATGTTCACAAGCTCAACACAGAGCATATAAATTGCCAATTGCTCTGAGTTAATGACACAAACATAACCCTTTGTTCAATTTCCATTGACTTACTGTGCGCCAAATTAATTGTCTGGCTTCCAATTACAATGGATATTTTCAGATCATGGAGATGTATTCTGTAAACATAGATTACATTACTCTAATTGAGGGAAAAGAAAATATGTCTAAATCGTTCTTGGTATCAAATCAACGCAAAACAAATGGAGTGAGCTCCATTCATCTTTGCCAATAGTAACTCAATTAACCATAATACAGTAGATTTAGCGCTGAACTGGCAACACTCAATTGGTATTAATAGTACACTTTGAAGGTCACAGTCCAGGAGCTCTACTTGTGTGGAAAAGTGTTATAGATTCGCTTTCTGGCTAGGAGACTAGGAGTGTTGTGAGGAGGGAGAGCAGAGGATCTCAGTATGCTACTGGCATCCATCTCTCTCTTTCTCTCTCTCTCTCTCTCTCTCTCTCCCTCTCTTTCTCAGCACTTCTCTCCCATGAAACATCACTGGCAATTTCTCAATGCAGCAGAAGTGCTAATGCTGGTTTTTATAAAAGATGCTCAGTAAGACAACAGGGTGTGCCCTGTCTCAGATTAATGAGTACTTAAATGCAAACAGACAGCAGCGGAATTAACAACAACCTCATCTCCCTCCATCTCTTCCTCCTTCCCTCGCCTTCCTTTTTTTTTTGTTTTCTCAAGATTCGGACGACTAATCAAAGAAACTGCGTCATGAAATGTGCACTTCCCACTTATCGCTGCTTGGTCCTTCACTGCTGCGAAGACGAGAGAATGTTACCGTCCCACTCTCCGTTTGTGACAGACACACTCGCTGGTGACTGCTGTGGTAAAGAGCTTCGCAGGTTTTCTGAGACACATGAAAATGAGAAGTGCGAACAATTTTGTATGGTGACTCATTATGATTCACAGGTGAAAATGATGTTGACCAGTTGGAGATAGAAACCTGTGTCAATGCAAAATCTCATTAAATAGACAGGTTTAATGTAAAGGGCAACACTACACTTAAATACTTATTTACATTAAACACTGGTACACCAAACAGGATGAAGTCATGCATATATACATAATTACATCTCACTTGACAACTCCGATGGAAAAGCAACACAAATCCTTACGAGGGTCAATGAAGTGACGTGTAATTAAACATGACAGTGTCTGACACAGAGATACAGAAAAAGGCCGTAAGCAGAGACTTCACACATAGAACAGCTACATTACACATGCAAGGAACATACACAATACCGGTCACTTTTACCTGAGGGCTTTGTAATTTTAATGCCTATGCACATGTAAAAAGCCAAGTTAAATATAGGGTATTGAACACACGATAGGCCATGCCTGCTGCATGGACTGAATGCGAACTACAGAACTGGTGAACTATATGTGTTTACCTCAGAATTGGGTTATCTGGCAGGGAGTAGATGATGGCTGTTGATTGACCTTTTGCCAAGCTCCTGGTACCAGTTAGCCTCAGCTTATCTTCAGGCAACTCCTTTAGAAGAATTACGGGCTTGTGTGCCCAAGATGCACCATTCAGTCATGGGAGAGAGCAGCAATAAAGCCAGAGAGATGGGAAGGTGAAATTGGGATTGGGAATCAAGCGATTTGCAGACAAGGCAGAGGCAGAAAGGGTTGGAGGGTGGGTGATGGATTGTTTTCTGTGAACAGGGGAGAGGACTTGGAGTACTTTTTCTACTGTCCCCAATCGTCCCATTTGTCTGTGTCACGGCCCAACACAGATGTGTGAGTGTGAGAGAGGAGTTCATTTTGAAGAGGGTTTGGTGGAAACCACACCCTTCTACAATGATCAATTTGATCTGTTACCCTGTTTCAACCAGAGGTTCACTTACTGCTCATGGTCTTTATGAGACCAGTCCATGGGGAAAACTCCATCTATATGCTAAATGTTTTACCTTTTGATTAACATCAATAAATCGTTACCACATTCATTTTGAGACATCAGTATAATTACAAGTAAAAGGTATATGGAAAAATCATTTCTGTAGTAAAGTGAAAATGAAACAAACACACGTGACATAAGCAATGGGGTTTATGGGAAATGTGGTCACTGTAAATTGGAGAAATTCTAGCACAAACAATACGACTGGCATGAGATAAGAGGCTACTGGGCGTCTCCACAATGGTCTCATTTGTTCACCGTAATTAAACCAAGGTATCACAATTACTTTGACAATGATATATTGATGTTTAAAAATGTTATACACAGCACCTTTAACACTCGATTAATAAATGAAAAACTGTAGCGTTATTATCCACACTCTCTTTCATATAAACAGTAAATGGTTGACATTTGTCATAGGAAGAAATAATTCACTGTTATTAACCCTCAACTCTATAAAAGATTAGTGGTTCACTACTGAGAACATTTTTTTTTTGGGGGGGGGGGGGGGGGGCTATCCTGAAAGAGGCCGATGTATCAAGCAATGACCTTCCTCCAATTCTCTCTTCTGTCTCTCCAGCTGAGAGCTCTCCTCTGCCTGATCTCTGGCACACATCAGCTGAGTTGTCCCTTGCAAGCCTCCTGTCACACAAAATAAATTGCCTTCACTGTGAATGGGTCAAAACAACACAGAGATGTCATTATTTCACTGCAATTGATCATACCTTGGGAAACACAAGTCAATAGTTTCTATAATTGCAATGTCTCCAGCCCCTTAGAGGTTCTTCCATGAGGGCTCTTTGCTTCTTTTCTTCTTCCCGCTGATTACTATTTTCATGTTTCATATTTTCGTCGTCCTTGGTCTCTCGAGTTTGAAGGAGGCTAACCATTAGGAAAAGATATCCTTTTCATGCTTTGTAGGGGAGATGATCTTTTGAATGATAGATTTAAAGCTATTAGTTCACTTTAGTTCAGCGTTTCCATTTTCCAGTAAACAAACCGCGACATGCCTCTATGAACAGTCAACCTTTGACATTATGGCGCTCCCCTTTGGAATATATATTTACCACCAGCACCCAGGCTTTTACTCCCGATTTCCTTTGACCGCAATGCTGAAAAAAGTAATTTTACCTTGGCTGCTTATTAGCATATTTTAGAGGTTGATTTTCACACTACCAAAAGCAAAAAGAAATAGCTGTGGGTAAATAGAACAGCCAATATCTGCTGTAGGGTTAGACCAATATATTGGACTGCAGATATTGGCCTTTATTAAACATCAGCCAGTCAGTGTTATTCACCTCCGATATGAAGGATATGATGCAGTTTGTTTGATTTATTTTATAATTGATCAATACTACATGGTTGTCTATGCAAAGCCCTTAACCTGAATTGATTCTAATGTGACATTTTCAAGCATGCATGAATTATTATTGTCATTATTATTATTATTGTTGTTTTTGTGTCCCATGGTCTAAATGCTGTTTCTGAGGCTTTTCCACCTGCCAAGAATAAAATTCTGGCAGAAACTGAACTGAAATTGAACTGGGCACTCAATATTGTTTGTTTTGTTGTTGTTTTTTTGGCAAGACAACTGAAATTAAAATTGTCATTTAACAATTTTGAATATCAGCACAAAATATTGGTTATCAGCTGCTTCAATTCAGAAATATCGGCCTTCAAAAACCCATATTGCTGAACCTAGATGAATCCACATAAACCCACATGGACAACATTCCAGAGTGGAATACAAATTTGGGTCCGTTTTGTTTTAGATCATACAGCATGAGCAGCACTATCTTAACCTAAGTCACAAGGATCCATCTCAACAGTCCCCTTCTGTGAGAATATATCACAGAATTAAATCCACTGCAGAGCCAACTTACCTTACAGTAGATTCATAAAAATGGAGTCATGCAGCGGTTCCCCAACTGTATACAGCAGTTAAGGAAGTGAAAAATGGTAGCACTGTGCAGAGAACAGCCTGAACAAAGGCAAACGTGCTGAGACTCACTTGGAGTTTAATGAAAGTGAAGTCCTGCAGTGTTGGGCCAACCAAGCCTTCTGTTAGGCCTTACTTGTTCTGACACTACAGGCAAAAATGTGTCGTGCTCGATGTGCAAGCACTCCCCTTCTCTCTGGTCCAAACAGTGCCACATTTGATGCATCTCTCTGCACTTCGTTTTTGCTTTCAGTCTCCATCATTGTACAAATTCATGCTTGACCTGACAAATGAGAGACAGTTATAGAATATTAGCGATTATGAACATATAATCTGTATCAACACATAATAACAAAATATCAATATGAATGTGGCGTAGCATGCAGTGCACACACACGCAGCACATACATGCTTGTATGTGATTTACACACATGCACACGCAGACACATGATCATCAT
This sequence comes from Centroberyx gerrardi, assembly GCF_048128805.1. Taxonomy (NCBI): domain Eukaryota; kingdom Metazoa; phylum Chordata; class Actinopteri; order Beryciformes; family Berycidae; genus Centroberyx; species Centroberyx gerrardi. The sequence goes on from NC_136001.1 coordinate 12,512,542, forward strand.
CAGTGCATAATATAACATATACATACTGAGTGTATGTCATTTGTAAACACACACACACAAACATACGCACACGCTGCATTCTGTCAATATCATCAGTCCCTAATGTAACCATCTGCTCTAGTCTGTATTTCTTTTATGCATAAAATGCTAACCAACTCTTGGCAAGAAGCCCTCACTCACCATCTCATATGCATCACAGCAAATTAATGAGTTACCTGAGAGAGAACATGAATAGATCTTTTGTGAGTCTAATGGGAAATTAAAAATGGCTAACAACCCTGAATCAGCCAAACTAATGGACAGTGCTGCTGAGGCCTTTCTGGACCGAGCCAGAACAGCACCTAAACTGCCAAAGCACAGAGAAATAAACAGGAAGACCTGCAAGACGGCTCCGTAACTGGCAGGCCTAATGAGCGATAAGTTTCATTAAAAAATAACCCACGGTGATCCAGCGGGGAGCACAGAACATTACTCGGTTGAATAGTGTTCCCGTAAGCAGCAGACCATTATTCGATTGAGCTGCGAACTATTGGATACAGTTTATCTATAATGAATCCGCATGCTTCAAATTTATGATTTGAAATGTAAAGTTTTATGCTGAGCTTTTTCAAACTCAAATTCAGAACTTAGATGCACAGGCACACCTAAGGAACTTGGACCATATATTTGCTCTATATATAGTACTTAAGTGCAGCATGCATACAAATCGTTGAGATCTGAGCTGAGCTGAGAACATTATAGGCAATAACCCTTTGAAATCTCTTTTTTAATGTTTGACAAGAGATCTCCTGGGATAACGGTGATTGTAACAGCACAGAGATCCATCAGGGATCCATCAAAATGATGTGTTTGGAACTGACTCAAAAAAGATGCTAATGAAACGTGTGTGATATGTGACATCAGATATATTGAGGTATTAATAAGGGAGATATGTGATTCTGTGCTTTGACAGGCATCTAGTGTGTTATAGAAAACAAAAACAAGCAAAAGAAAAACAACCACCTTTAACAGACAACAACTATAATCATGGTTTTGTTGAAGAAAAGCTATGAATTCATAAGAAAATTCTGGGTAGAATAACATATATGACTTAACATTTAACACTACTGCTCCAAAGGTGATACCCATGTCAAATTGGCTGGAAGTTGTACACTCTTTCACTCGTATTCACCTGTGTTGGGAACATCCTCCACACATTATTATGAGAAGAACTGGTTCAGAGTAGGGAACTGCCGGATTTAAAGGCAGCGACATCAACACCCTTCAAATCCACCCTTTACACCTCCTTTGACTTCACCTCTTCTATCAGCCAACATGGTTTAATCTGAAACACAAGCCTCGGGTTGCAAAAGTCACTCTACATCTTGTCAGGACAATATTTTCACTGCCTCCTTTTCCTAGTGGCGATGACCTTCCTGCGTCTCTCTGATCTGTACGGCACAGACACCCAGCCCACATTGACAGGGCTGCGAAAGGCAGCCAAGCATATCTTAATCCATTCTAGCTCGGCTCGCTCCGGCCTGGGCTGTCTAAGGTGCTGAAGTTCTTTCTGCGTATTGGAGGGGGTTTTCTCAACCTTCTAGTCCATTAGTCTGAGTGGAAGACGCGAGTAAAGGCTGGCGGTTTTTAGGCAGCTGACAGAACCAGAGGTATTCTGTCATCTCACGTTATGTAGCTAAAACCGCCATTTTTCTCTGACCTTCCCCTCCTGAAATATTTAAGCAGTGTTTGTGAAGTATGCACGCTGTTTCAATTTGCTCTCCTTGTAAATGCCCCTTTGTTGAATTATTCATCTGCGTAAATGTGCCAACATGCTCATCGTAAGGGAACGGTGTTAAGAGCAGAAAACTCATTTTCGTCTCAGATCTTAAATTCTTTCTGAAAAGGGATTCACACAGCATTAACTCTGCACACAGAGTTACAATACCTTTGAATCAACTCAATTCCGCTTGCATGGCTTATAAACGATTGAGTTCTTTCTTTCAGTTTCATGCTTTTTCCCTCTGGTTGAATTAGGTGTATTGTTGAATTAGATGCATAAAATGTCACCGTGGCTGGTCAGAACTTGCACTACAAACAAAGATGTTCAAAGGTCTGGTTCCATAACTGGCCACATGGCTTTATCAAAGACCACTACATTAACGGCTGATGTTTGTTTTTTTTGCAAAGCACACTCAAACATAACAGCTGTTGACTGTTGCACTTTATATAACTCCTCTCCCGTTGAGCTTAAACAGCAGGATAGAGGTGATGTTTGCACTTGAAAATGACAGCTAAAGGTGTGTGTACGGCGTTGTATGTTGCTGGTGGGCTGCTCTACGTGTCTCTCTGGTTCCCTTCACAGATGGAGAGGAGTGCCCTAGGTAAGTGGAGACCAAGCCAAGGATATGAAACAGGGATGACCAGGCTCCCACCGGAAGACAACAGGGGAACTGAGGGATTCTGGGATCGGCGCTACAATAGATAATTAGTCAGGAACATCTGTTGGAGGAAGTTCCCTGTACCTTGGTGGGCCACAGATCTTAAATCACACTTTGGCTGGGAGAGGATGGTGAGCGGCTCCATCTATTTACTTTGATAAATCATTTGTATTAATCACCAAGGTCCACCTGTACACTACCATATGGCTGCGATGGGGCGGCACACTGAAGCGTGCTACAAGAACTTCAATCGTTGCCAATGTGGTGAAGAGCTACGTATCAAATGAGATGGAACTGAATTAAACATTTTAAATAAGTTTGAACTTTCTCGACCCTTATCTGTTTTCCCTTTCAAGTTTAATCTCCCATTGCAGCCTTGATATATGTATAAAAAAAAAATGGCCTTGCTAAAATTAACTGTGTGCGGGTGATCTAATCTTCTGTGCAGCTGATTTTGTTTGAAATGTGGACATATGCTATCTCTGCAAATTACATCAAAAGCAAGAGAGGGTAGATTCCCATTCCCAGCCAGCTTATATAAAGGGGAGGAGTGCGTGATTTCTGCTCGAGTGTGTGTGAGATATTGTGAGCGCTTCCGTGTTCATCAAGGTGGAACCAACATGGAACCATACTGCCAAATTGGATTTCTTGACCCCCCCCCCACCACCACCACCACCACCATTTAATAAACATCAGTTTGAGACACAGTGTCAGTGATGACAGGAAACACACAAGTGGTCCATCTGCGACTGAAACAGGTAGGGGAAATTTACATACAAGAAACATTCGACAGCATGACGCCGCTCCATCTGACCCCTCCGACCCCTCTGAAGGAAAACGTGGAATGATGCTTTAATTTCACTAGCATCATCAACTTGTCCTTCAGCTCATCAGCTGCCTTATTGGGGCTGACCCAGCTCCTGGTGCCGTGTAACCTGACCATTAGACAAAATCTGCTCCCTCCTCTGGAAGCTATTTACAGCGGCGGGAAATAAATAAATAAATAAATAAATGCACACGCGTCATGAAATGGGGCCAAGGAGAAAAAAGGCAGTTAGAAATCCATCAGAATGTCATTTTGTGTGAGCGTGTGTGTGTCTCTCTCTCTCTCTCTCTCTCTCTCTCTCTGCCCATCCAGATAGATATCAGCTCATTCCAAACCTCACTCCCATTAACCTGTTCACAGGTTGCCAAGAAAGGAAGTAGTATTTTTCACCTTTCTATCAACTCCCCTCCTGCCTATACACATACACCCTCCCTCCCGCCCTATCGTTCTTCTTCTTCCCCCACTTTCCGTCTGTCTGAGTAAGTTTCACAAAAGATAATTTCCTTTTCAAATTACAGCAGGCCTCTCCGCTGACCCGAGGGCATTGTGATAATGCAGTGTGGGAGCGGAGAGTGTCTCTGATGAGGGGCGAGAGCAGATGCACTGGCCAGCACTAATGCCTTGTCAACACTATACTTGGACACGGGCGCCTATAGCATTCTGCAGAGCTTAGGGCCGGGGGGTGCGGGGGTTGGGGGGGACACCCAGTCAGATTCTTTCACAGCATTTTGGGCTACGGCGGAAAATCCACGAGGTAGAGGAAAAACCCACAGTGATCAGCTGCCACTCGCTTCACACAGAAGTCGTTGTTAGCGCGTGCGAAGGTACAGTACGTACCGCTGTAAAATAGCCAGAGAGAAGGGAAAGCTTCGGAGCGGATGTGTGAGTGACTTGGTGTAGCAGCTTGTGGGCTGTGTTGTGATACGAAGGGCTAATCGCCTCTCAGTCCAGTCAGGCACGAGAAACACAGAGAGGAGGTGTCAGGTACAGGGAGGAATACTTTGATATTAAAATTCCAGGCGTCTACGTCTTGCCTGGAGCAGGATAATCCCATTATGCCTCGGGTCACAGCGGTGCGTTCACGGAGAGAGGCACAACTCACTTCAAAATAAACTGCTTATGGTTGACGAGAATAACACAAACAGCCGTCAGAAATAACATCAAACTCCGACCCAAAGTGAATTAGAACATCCAATTTAGAGACGGAAAATACCACAGATATTGAAAACGGAGAGAACAACACAATTAGATATACAAGCGGGGGAAGTTTTTCCAGGCAGACTTTTACAGTTCATCTTGGGTGTTTTCAAGATCGAGTGGTTTTTCATTACACTCTGTCAGCTTTCATTATGAAATGAGAAAATCTAATTTTGCTTGGTGTATCTGACAGTTTTTCAAACTAATTCATCCTGTCAAGATAAAGCCCCGGCAAACCTACCAGATGGTGTTTGTGTAACTGAGAGCTTTTTTTTTCGGTGTGCAGATTTCTTAACGTGCAAGACCTTCCTTGATTTAGATCTAAATGTGCATTGTTGTGTTTTTGCGGGAGAAGTAAAGACATTTGTCTCCACTGTCCTCTGATTGCTATCTCGTTTACATCAGATAAGCCGACAACACAAATTGGTTGTTACTGCTCTTAATTTCATATTCAGCTGTTCCTTTATCTTAATAAATTTGGGGTATACCTCAACAAAAAGCGAAAAAGAGAAATACTAGATAGAAAACTGTAAGTCTGCAGCAGGGTTAGACCGATATTGGTTTGCTCAGTATTCAGTATTCAGTATTCAGTACGGTCCGGTATTGACCTTTTATTAAAACTCAGATATTGGCCAGTCAATGTCATCCACCTCCAATATGATGGATGTTCCTCCCTGACTGCAGCTTGCGAATATCATTTTACTACTATTATTTTTATTTCAGATGGCTGACCGGAGAAATCATTCAAGTGAGGTGTGGGAGTATTTTACTGAACAGCTTCAGGAGTGTCAGTCTGTAAGACCTGCACTGAAACCTGCCTCACCTTGCCTTAAGGAGCTGCTAACCCACCTAACACAGTTTCATTAGTATGGGTTATATATATATGTATATATACACTCACTGGCCACAATAATTGGGACACCAGGAACACTGATTATTGGCAAAATATCAACATTTGATTCATTATTATTATTTGATAATAATATGATTAACTGTCAATTATGATTAATTGTCTTGCTCATCAAAAAACCAAGCCATAATCTAAAAGTTGCACATGAGTTGAATTGTCATAAAACAGCGTAGATAATCAGATTAGGAACAAGGGGCTGCAGGTTTTGCTTAACAAACATATGGCAGCTCTTTTATGTTTTATGGAAAACTGGTGTTCCAATTATTTTGGCCAGTGAGTGTATATCATATGGGTTACAATGAAGAGTTTTAGTGTCCCTCTAAATGCGGTAAATGAGGTTTTTCAGAATACAGTTCTGGGGGAAACACCGAAAACCTGATTTTTTTAGGAATCTTTTCTCATGAAAATGGTCAAATTTCACCTATATCTGACACACAAATATCACCTATCAGCAGCTTCAGTCTAAAAGTATGTGATGTCGTATCGGCCTGCAAAAGCCCATAGCAGCCGAACTCTGCGGTGATGGACAACATGACTTGGGTGAGGATCAGCTGTGGTTACAGGTGGTCTCTCACAGCACAACAGGTGACTCATCCATGTGATCCGTGACCACTGCCAAACTCGTCCCACAGTGTGTCCTGCCTGACCCATTTTGCTGCAGAGAATGAAACGGCAAGTCAAAAGCGGCACATAAAAAAACACACAGGCAGCCAGCGTTCAGATTCACAACAGCGGTATTCAAAAAACACACCAAACTCATTTCCATTCAACTTTTGTGAAGGTCTTTTATGCCACAGCAGCAAAACCCAGAGGAACCATGGTATGAAAAGACATTTCAATATTAATGGAAAATTGGCGCGCATAAAGGTGAATGACTGAAGGATTGTGTTTCAGCACTGTGGGGGCTATAAAGTGCACAGAGGTTAATTCTACGATCCAAGGGTAGATTTGTATCATTGTTTGTAGATTGAAAGGGTTTTTCCAGGGGATTGGATTCATGTCTTCTCTCTCTCTTCCTTGGAGCGCTGCGGTGGATTGCCGGTCTGATTAATCTTAATGAATTATGCAAATAGCCTTTATCTCAAATGATTTAGGAATGTTTCTGTATTGTTTTATTAATGCACTTTTGAATTACTCTGTATAATCACGTAGCCTTTTCTCAGCCGTTCAGTGTTTGTAATTCATCGCCAGCTCTTTATTAAATCCATGGTGGTCTCCGGCGGATTGCATGCAGGAATGAGAAATTACTCATTACTGTAATTTAATGATTTCTAACCAAACACGAGGCAACCTGGATCATAAGTGTAGGAGGCCTCTCCACCCTCCCCTATAGCGCCGGTCCCTCGGGTCTGATCTTTGGGAGCATGTCTTCTACATTTTTGCTTAATTAATTATGTTCATTATAAGGAGCATTCTGTAGTGAATGCACTGTTTCAATTACTGAAGAAAATCGACTTACAAAATATGAAATTCCCCATAAAGCTACTGGCTTGCTTGGAGTCTAGACACCTCTGCACTCCACTAAAGGGTTATCTGCTTGGCTGTTGATTTATGTAAGTTAGAAACAATCTTCTCTTTTTGTAAAAACCCGACTCAGCAAGATTTCTAGAAATTCTTTGATTGCGCTTCTTACACAGATGGTATGCGGATGGATGTGTGTCTTGGAATCATAACCATGACAGGCATACTGTGAATTTACATTTCAGAAATGTTCCTTATTATCACATCAGAGCAAGGGCCCCATATTATATAGTTTCTTGTCCCTGAGGTGAAAATGTCATATGCGGGTGAAATATAAATACATCTCCACCTGTTCCCTGCCTATCTCTCCGCCTCCTTGGAGCCGCCTGCCTCTAACCTGTGTTTGGTTTCCACAGGGAGGGGAATGGAGCTGCATGTTGATAAGGATATCAGTAATGATAATAGCCACGGCATATATCCGTGTCAAAATGGAGCGACGTGTCATTCGCCCTTGGCCCCCGCAGATTACGGTGGCAGGCAACACAAACAGCATGGCCGCCAGGGCGAACTAATCCTGCTCCTTTTGCGTTTTGGTTTCCGTCGCCGTCCGTCGTCAGTCCCCCACCCCACCCCCCGCTCACCGCTGCACGGCCTGAATCCCTGGGACGGTTTATTTTCTGTAAGCTTTTAATGACATGCGCTAACAACGCTTTTGGGATTTCTTACAGGCAGCGCCTAACAGGAAATCACTCAGACAAAAAAAAACATAGAACATCTTTGTGGATGACGGGGGACATTCATTTAACAACCATACAGTAAATGCAGGCTTGGATAATGACAACATTTAGTTTTTGAAATGAATCATAGGCTTAGGGTTGTTAGTTAATTATCAGTCTCTCTGTGGACAAGAATTCAGGTGGCTTGTGGGGAAGTCTGCTCATTTTAAGAAACGTTGCCATGAGATTTTCCCTTTGTGTTTCGGAACACAGTCTATTTCTGCATTTGCTGATTTTCACATTTTCAGTTCCATCATGAACACAACCTTGATTATCTCTGACTTCTCTTCTTCCTCCTTCTCTTTCAATTTATTTGCTTGACTAGCTAATTGTGAGTCCCAGCAGCTCCTGCTAATACAGCATTATAGACAGACATACAAAGAGCGTTAATACTGACAGTGTAAAAACAGAAACTTTCCATTCTGTGATATCCATTGAGATAGATTTATTGAGATAATACTGACATTTGTAATCAATGTTAGTCACCAGGCTTTGAAAACAACAGATACCATTAAAACAGTTTGGCAGAATTGAGCTTGTGTCATTTTAAACTGCTGTGTTGACCCCTGGTGACTCCTTGTCAAACATCATTACATTATTTCTGCATTTTATTGTTGTGGCATCGCGTTTTGATGTACCAAGCCTTTGAAAAGACGACTTGATGTTCCAACAAACATAAGAAAGCCAAACACTTGATAGTTTCAAATCAACAAAACCTTAAAAAGAAGAGATATCTGCTTCATAAGGCTAAAAGGAATGAAAATGCTTATGATCTCACTAGATCTTCAACATAGATATGCATCAAGAGTCCTGCGGCTCTCTGTGGCAAAAAAATAACACAAAAATTTCACGTCACATGGTTTTGTTTTAAGGGTGTTTCTTTCTTGTGTAATCCACAGTCATTCACTCAGTAAATAGCTTCGGGGTTGAGTCTTCTAGTCCATAGGAATAAAACTATAATACAAAGAGAAATTTGGTGGGCAGTACAGTTCAGAGACAGCTACTGTTGATGCTGGATCTGAAAGCAGTAGTCCTTTTTGGATATGTAGTCTCATATGATATCCCCTGGTCATCTTTCTCCATATGTTCAGTGGAATGTCAGTGATTTTTGTCCTCATTGGTCCCTGGTTTCCACCAATCCTCAAAACACATCATATCCAGAAGTCCTATGGTGGCGGTCAGGGAAACGACGTCTGGTTCCAAACAAGGTTATCCTGGAAACAGGACTATCGGGTGACCTAGATGGGAGAGGGAAAAAAAAGAAATCTGAGTTAGGAAACAGAATAAGAGGAATTTGTGTCAGCGACACGAATGGATGCTAAGCATAAAAAGGGATTTGACTTATTAATGATGACACACAGCAGTGGTAACACTCTCAAAACCAGTGCTGTCTGACTTACAGTACGACACGCACCCACTGGGAGAGTAGTGTAATAATTACATCTACTTACTCATTCCAATAGATCCATCTTTGGCTAAGTTGAAGAGCTGTAGCATTTTATTTCAAAACTAAAAATCCAATCCAGTTTGAAAAAAAAAAAGAATTTCCCAAAGCTTATGATTAAATATCCGCTTTAAAATATAGAAGATCCTGCCTACAAGTGTTATCATTTTGTCAACATTGACTTAAATGACCTACTATCCTTTACAAAGTACCATAATTTACTTCTTTATGCTATCAATCATTTCTAAGAGTAGGTGGCACTTTTTTCAAATGGTGGAATAAATCTCTTATTTTGTTGCCGCACATCTAACAATGGCAGACATCTATAGGTCAAAAGTATCACATGTTAAAGGTGTTTAAATTCCCAGTTGGCATGTCCTTCATTCACATCTCTTTGGTGGAATAATACTAGTTATATTGTATCAATGGGAGAGACAGTGAACTGCTAGAAGTCAGACGCAATGCAATGTATATAACGCTGATGATTTCCATAAGAACATGGCGGCTATTATTATTCATGATGGCATTCTGCTGGCATAAGTATTCTCCGGCATTTTCATGAATATTAATCTAATGGATTGTAACAGGATACAGTTGGTACCGCTCTTACTTTTAGCATTGTTCTATAAATACTCTCGAAGGTGAACGTTGTCCTCTGTTTGTCGGCTTGCCCTTTAAAAGTGGAACACAAGTAACTTTTTGACTTGCCCTCTGACGCAGGAGGTGCTATCAGAGGGGTCAGCTCACACACGCACACACACACACACACACACACACATACAAATACAAGTGTTGCTGTCTGAATATTCGCACCCATTACTGTCATTCAATTAGCAGTTGGCAGGGATTCAATTGTCTAAGCCGACGAGGTGTTCGCCCCACCCTGCCACACTTCCAAGAGAAAGATTCAAGCATTGCGACAGAAGACGCAGTGCTCGCTGTTTGGGGAGGCACAATTTAATCTTCACTTCAACATGGCAATCCTCAGGAATCGTGGGAGTGAGAGAGAATATGGAAACTATTTGGTCGCGCTACAGTGGTAGCAGCAGGCTGTAGAACTAAGGCAGCCACATACATTCATATAAGAAGTTATGCCAAGTTATTTTGTCATAGTATTGGCAGAGACAAACTTTATCAACCATGGCCTCCGGCATATTTCTGTTGGCAGCAGCATTTTGGAGCTACTGTATGGATGCCATGATTCAGAATCAACCCAAAATGGTGATTACACCAAATGTTATGCATTTACAAGTTACATCTGTGTGCTAATTATTGTTATAGTACAGATTTCTATTTTCCACATGCGTTATGCTCTGAGCTTAGTTGTCTTTTTTTAATGTAAAAGAAGGTCAATTAAGAACAAAATCTTAATTACAAGGACAGCTTGGAGAGAGGAAATTCACCTCATGAGGGAGAAGGGGACGGGATAAAACACTTCAGGCAGATAAAAAGCATTCAGCGCTGAAGGACGAAACTAGACAGTAACATTTAAAAACAGGCAGAAAAAACAAAAAATGGAAAGCTCAGTGAAACCTTGTCCAAGCAATTAGCATGCCAGGGTGCTGTGGCTGTCACTGTGAGGGTTATCAGTGGGTAAACACACAAAGGGAATCAGGAGAACAGAAGGTAGCTCCTAAGGGTTTGATGCTTAAGCTGTTTCAGGATGAAAGACTGCACTTGACTGGTCAGCTCTAGGTTCAAAGTCCCATTGACAAACAAACTAAGACCCTACCTTTGATGGAGAAGCATTGAACGCATGCGTGTGTTTGTGTATGTGTGTGTGTATATACTATCCTTATCATTAGCCAGATAAAGCAATAAAGATCTGATCACCTCTGATCCTTCACTCTGTCTGCCTGATCGTACAGAGGAGATTATTTCACAGTCTTCACTGTTGCCCCAAAATCCCAAATTGACGGTCAATTTCAGCCTCCAGCCATGTCTTAATGGGCCATAAGACACAAATCGATGGTCGATAGAATGATTTAGCGCTTCTTTCCAGGCCATCCATCGACCACACTTATTGATAGAGATGTCTCACACTATCTTTCAGCCCTTTAACTATTAAAATCTTTATCTCTTTATCACACAACACATATTTGTCTGACAATATAAATAGAAAGTAACATGCAGTCGGCTTGGTTCAATTTCAGTTGCATTATCTTTGGTTTTGGTGAGCTACATTGTTTTTGGTGTTGGGCAAAAAAAATGACAAAAAACTGATTTTGTGGCAAATTGAAACCACAAGCGCCAGTTTTTCTTAAACCACTTTGAAAGACACTTGATTTCACACAGCTCCAAATCCTCCGCCACGCACAATACCTTGAGCTCAAGGGCTATTTGCATATACTATATATCTGTTAGGCTCGTGCCTCGGTTTGAGGAATGGGCTGGGGACACAGCTGGTGAACAGCTTACAAAGTTTATACTGAAGGATCTGCAGATTAACCCTCACCAACACTTGTGAGTCTTGCCAACTTCATACAGAAAATCTTGTTTGAAACAGCAGGAGGGTCGGTGTTCACAGTTCACACTGCTGCATTTAATGCTATTACCACGGTCTATTCAAACACACTGTATAGTTCAGTATGAGGCAACCTGTTTTCATGCTGAGGCAGTACATGTGGAAGCAAGATTACATACCCTATACACATTATAACACGCAGTACAGTAAATCGCAAGGTCGTTTTCATTATGTCTTTGAAAACAAATCCGCCTCAGACAGCCATCCATCACCAACACTCCACACATTCTCCATGAGCTTCATAGCACCTTTCAAGTGGAAAGGCTGCATGGTTCTTTTGCCTTCTGCCCTCTGATTGATAGGAAGTGAAAAGCAGGAGCTGCTGGGGTTATAATTCCTGACATTACCAGCAGGACTATAAAACTAGCTGCTCTTTGACATGGGGAGAAAGAGGGAATGACTGAAGTTGTCTGCGGGCCCCGCAGGGGTTTAAGGCGTCTGATTTATTGATGTGACTTTATCATGAGGTGAAACGACACCATCATTTTTTATCAACAATGTCACGGTTGGACACAAAAAAAAAAAAGAAAGGATTTATAGTAGGCCTACTGTATAGTGTGCGACTGAAGAATTTGTTTACATAACGCTACAGTATATATCCATTTTGAGGGGGGGAAAGTGAAGTCTATCTTTTAATATTTCTAAAATTTTGAGAATCCAGTCTGTGAAATAATTATCTTTTTTTTGTTATCAACCAAGGATTTTGTTTATCTACTATCCTTCAAAGAGAACCAAGCGTTCAGTGTTCTAAAAGTTGTTTTGCAAGAGCAGGTGTCACTTTTCCCAGGTGTTGTGATTTCAATTGGAGAGCAAAACCCTACAGAGACCGTCATTATACCGAGGCCACAGAACTCATAACCAACCTGAGCCCCTGATCCTTCGGCTTATCCTTACCACAGCCACCTGTTTCTCAGGACCATGTTAATTTTGCAGGAAGCTGCGGCACAAAGCCCTCTAGCATACACTGACCCTCCCTCGCTGGCTCTCTGCAGGAGGCGCCGGGGCAGGGAGCATGTAGGGACCCCCGCAGACTCCCAAATCAAAAAAAGAGTCGAGGTTCTGACGGGTTCTACTAGCCACCTGGACCCCTGCTTGTCTCTGCCTCTCTCTGCTTTCCCGCGGCTGTGTGAGGGGGCATGAATTATTAACCCGGCTAAAATAAAAAGCTCTGCTTCGTCCAGGCCTCCTGTAACCATGAATAATGGAAGAGGCAGCTCAAGTACAGGCGTTTGGTGAGTCAAACACTGGGCCGTGATGGATGGCTGAGGGCCCACTGTGTCACCCCGGAGCCCCCCTGCCTCCCATCCACTTCAGGTCTACCACACCCTGAAACCCAAAACACACGTCCAGATAACCTCTATTAATCTCTGGAAGTAGTACAGCCGGAGCCCTCCCGCCCCGCTTTAGCACATCCTACTTGACGATTTGGCTTCCTGGAGGGGTTTTTGTTTGTTTGTTTTTCTTTGTCTTTTACCTCCCTCTGCCTGCCTTTGTTTTGCTTCTCACTGGCACTTTTGAAGTAATACCCAAGCCTGCGCTGACTTTTCAAAGGCAGGACCCGACCCAAGCCCGCTCTCTCATCCTTGCGCCAAAAGCAAGTGAGTCAGATGGATACACGTCAGTTGTTTTTCTGTGCAAGCACCGGCACTGGGCTGCTGCACTATATGATTCCTCAAAGGGTATGTTTTCCAATTTGTACCAGTTAAGACGCTGCTGTACAATCTGGTGTATTAAACAAAAGCTAATTGATTTTACGTCTACAAAGTTGTCATGTGTACTTTACATATTTCAAATCTCACATAAACTACCAACTGAGAATTACGGGTCTCATGACAATACTGCTTCTATATTTACAGCATCACACATTTTTTGTTCTCAACAGAAAGAGTGATTTTTGATCTTATTATCTTCAAGAGAACAGATCTGACATGTTCTTTCAACCTTGCAATTCCGCTCATTTTGAAATTATGCAGTAGGTCTATGCTGAAACAGGATAAATGTCTTGTTGCATATATTAATGTGGCATATCATGTATATTCATGAATAATCTTGTTACTAAATATTCTGCTTTGTAATTGGATTCTCTCTAAAAAAAAAAAAAAAAAAAACTCAGTGAGCATGATGAAAAAGCTGATGTAATATTCAATGATTGTTGATGAGGATACTAGCAGCAGTAGCATAGACATCAAATTATATTTTACTAAACTACTAATTACTTAACAGTGAAAGAAGTTTAACAATTTAATTCTCCTAAAAATAATATGGTTTTCCAGAGTAAAACTACCTTTAAAAAACAGTTTGTCTACAGCCATACTACATTATGGAAAATTTTCATGATACAAAAAATATAACTTTAAAAGCACATCTCTTTTGAATGACACAAAGTCACATTGCTAATTGAATGATGTGTCTCAGGTCACACACACAAAACCTGAGAAGACAATTAAGGCTTGATAAAGACACACTTGAGCTATAAAAGCTTTTGAGGAGTTTTGTATTCATGTAGGAACTGTTTGAAAAATCTAATTTGTAATTAACTGCCTAAACTACTTGGCTAAAGAAAATTAGCAACTGAAATAAAATACTAAGAATTGAATTTAGTCAAACTTCCACAAAACAAATGCAAAATAAGAATGGCCTCACTGACTCTCCCCTGTGAATCACATCCTCTTCTCCATATCCTCCCTCTCTACTCGCTCTGATATGCTCTTATCTGAAGAAACAGAGAAAAAAATCCTCTCCACCTCTCTCCTTAGCTTCTCTTATTTCTCTTCCAAGCACTTCTCTAGCACGCCTCCATCTTACATGATCATTCGAGGGTCGCGGTAATGTTTTGTTACATCTATTGTCGGGGCACTGGCCCTTGCACTCCTTGCTGTTGGCTGCTTTTAATGTTGCCAATCTATGAATTTAAGCATATTCTACTGTTGCGGCTCATTGTAAGTCATTCTGAGTAAGAGTGTCTGCTGCCAACAATGCAAATGTGAATAAATATGTAGTTAACTACACTCAAACAATGTTTCTCACCCACCTTGGTTGTCTTTACTTTGTTTCCTGTACTGCAGCTCCATCCTTTCAGATCTGGCAACACTTTACACTCTTCCCCATCCATGCAGGGATGCATCTGGCACCACCACTTCTGTGCAACTATGGATGCTGTGTGGGGGAAAAAAAGGAGGAATATAGTCAAAGTGGAATGCACGTAATTAACAAACAGTGTGCCCTTTGCAAGAGTTCAAGAAGAGCCGTGGTTCTGCTCAGGCTGAAGCAACAACAAGTGAACCCACAAAAAGCTTCCTGTTGCTATACAACATGTCAGAGAGAGTGAAGAGAGCCTCTTTTGATCTCTGGCTGACAGCAGAGACCCGTCACTGCTGCCCCAGTGTGTTTTCAGGAGTGAATTACAGGGCGTGGGTCAATGTCAAGCCGCTGAGTGTTGTGAGCAGGTGCGAGCCGTGTGAGTCGGGCCGCATGTGTGTGTGTGTGTAGGAGGGGTAATAAAGCGAGCAGCAGCGGTTGGAGCGTCAAGGTCTTAAGTTGCTCTGAGGAGGCCTACAGGGAGAGAGCCAGCTTCCCTTGACATTTCTAAAGCGGAGAGACGACTGTCAAAATACAGGAAGCCCCTGTCAGAGCCATTATAGTGAAAAGAGGAGATAGGGATCGATTCACCTGTAACAGAGGCCGCAGTTGACATGATATTAAATGACCTGGCCTCCTCTCTACTCCGCTGAACACAAGGTCTGGTGTGGCCTCACAGCCAGCAAAAGGCAAAGGGGTGAATGGATGAACTGGTGGGCGATTTGATTTAAAAGATTGTAAAGCCTGCGGGGAAACACTTCAGCAGGATCACGAAAAAATCTCAGCATTGTTTTTTTTTTTCAATAAATCACTCATAGCCAAATAATTCTATTTTGAAAAAAAGTACCGGTACCAGAAGCACAGTGACAAGTGTGACAGTTTGTATGTGCCATACTGCTTTTCTACCCTAATCAAAAGTCAGTTTCAAATCATTACCAAAAAATATAATAAGAAGCCTGCCATACCGTCCACACAAGATGGAGCGGCTCTTGTTGTTCCCGCCACCTGTCCAGGAAAGCAGGAGCACTTGACAGTCTGGGATCTCTCTTCGATCTTGTTCTTGTTGCAGCAGCGGTGCGCAGCAATTACCTCGCAGGTTCCCGCTTTCACATGCACTGGAGACACAGAGACAGACGACGGTTAGAATGCACCTTTGTTGACATTTCTCAAGCACAACAACAACACAATGACAATAACCAGTAGAGCTGTGTAATTATGTGATTATTACACACTGAATGCTACTTTTCTGTTATGTATATTGATTCTTAGATTATTCGTCTTGTGAAGCCCCGCGAGTGCCGATGAATCCTGATCCCCGAGACAAACAAAACAGCGCCATACAATGTTTTGCGGTAATGGAGCAGGAAACACATACAGTGCATCATCAGACTCGTCTAAATATTGACCTTAAAAAAACTCAGTGGAGGCCTGGGTTGAAGTGGATGAACTATGCTAGAAAAGGCATCGTTACTGGCGAGCGAATAAGTCTGCAACTCACTTCCCATATGAATCTCCAATGTTCATGCTTAGAGTGTTCAGTATACCGGAGCTTTCCTTGCCAACCAGTTATGTATTATGCATAGAGAGCCAAGGAGCCTGTTTTTAAAGATGAGAGTGCTACATACAGTACAATATACGCAGTGGTGGGAAAATGGTCAATAGAGATGCATCATACAGTAAGAGAGATTTCTATTTTGTCTATTGTGATGCTCACACAGGCAAGTGCTAAATCATTAATCCAAAGTATAAATGTAGCTCTGAAGATGGTTGAACAGGGCTCAATGGTGTTTCCGCGCCTCCTTTGGTTGGAGTCCTATGAGGGCATTTGAATAATTTCTCAATACAGTCTTGTTTGAAACAGCCGAACACAACGGCTACTTGAAATCCAGGTCGTCTCCCAGTTGGAGGGGCCAAGGTTTGATCCCCAGTGTGGCCGTATCTGTCAGAGTATCCTTGAGCAAGATACTTAACCCGCTCACCCTGCGCCCCAACCAGAGGTCAAAAAAAGAATTCCCCCATTGGCTTATGAATAAAGCATATAAACAAAACAACAAACACACATACTACTAGAAACGCATTTGATTAACATCTGCTTATAAACTGCTTATTTAGGCGAAAGTACATTACATTTACAATTACATGGACATCTTTTTCATTCCCATTAAATTAGATCAAATATCAATACGGCTCTCTATTTTATATTCATTACTTTTCTGCATAGACTCATCTCCATTCTAAGAGTGCTGTGTATTTACACATAATAGTCAGGGTTGGATGGGTGAAAAAAAAAAAAAATTAAAAAACATTGGAAAGTTTCAGCGTTCTTTTCAGATAAGCCTTAATTATCCCTGTAAAGATTTTCAATTTGGAACTTGACTTGAAAATAGATTGAAGTGAGCTTCCATCTTCCCATTAGTTAGCAATCCAGAAATCTCATCTACAACATTAAAAACATTTTGCTTCCAATCAATAAGGTGCTATTCACATTCCCACAAAAGGCAAGACAACAATTGCCGATTGAGTGCTTTCCACCTCACAGAAACTTACTGATGCATAAACAGGTCAGGGTCCTTGCCCTTGATGTGATTATCTTTAAGCCACAAGCACGCCCCCGGTCAAAGTTAATTTCAAAAGTTGGAATTGCTTGGGTAGAATATTCAAACTTTGTTTAAGAGATAGCTGCGTGTGGACAATAGGCAATTACTAGAGGTGCAGAAGAAGAGCAAAGACAATCATTCTGAATTAGTTGATTATAAGAGAAAACAAATAACATGCCTTTGGTGCCGATATCTAGAAAGCACTTAAGCCGATTTCAACAAGGCAGCGTTAAAAAAAAGACCACAAAACAGGCAATAACATAACATTTATCGTTTCTTCCTTCAAAATTGAATTGTTTACCAGTTAATGGAATTAACTGGCAAAAACAGATATACTGAGTCAAGGGAGAGCCATCAAACCCGAAGCCTCTAAAATCTCCTCAACCATGTCTTGTGAAGTGATGTGGTTCATTGGCTGTAGCTTTGCCCTAAGTACGCCCACTCTGCTATTTGTGGTGTGAAAGGAGGGAAGAGAGCTACAGTACGGGCTGAGGCTCGGTCTGGCCTGGGACTCCCGACTCATTAAGGTGCAGGAAGCGGCTGGCTGGGGCTGCGTGTGTGGAGAGAGACCTGGGTGAACTGCTGATTAAAACTGGGGTTGCTGGCCAAGGTCACGGACTCTGGGGCCGGACCCAAAACCACCATGCAGTGTGGGCAGGACAAGAGGTCAGAGACCAGGGCGCGGCGGTCAGCCCTAGCTGGTAACTATCCATATAAGTGGAAACAGCCATGAACTGTTTGCCGACTGCTCTTGTCATGTATTGGAGATCGGTTGTGAGAGACAATGGAGCAGAAAGTACATGGAAAAAGACTGGGGAAAGACATTTTAAGGGTAGAGGGCTGTTTTTTTTTAGGGAAATCGATTATTTAATTGAATAATCATTAATTATTTAGAGCACTCTCTCCTTATATTATACACAGTGTAATTAGGAATTTGTTTCTTTCACCTGTCCTTTGAGACACACATACATGTATGAATTTCAAGGCTCAGAGTCTTCGCCCTGGAGCAGGTAGTTGGTCAATGTTTTGCTGAAGGACACCTTGACAAGTATAGACACACTGGCTGTGATGGGGATTGAACCTGTGACTAACCAAGCTGCGAAATGGTCTGTCTAACCACTAGGTCACCCTGTTTATGGTGACAAACAGGCTCTTCATGTGATATCAAGGGGGAGGGAAGCAGGTAGCGACTGAGGGTGAGGCTTGTGAAATGTAACATGTAGCATGTAGGAGAGGAGCTGTCCATTTTCTCCAATGTGGCGTGTGTGTGTCCAGGCAGCTGTGTAAATGGTTCACAACACCTGTGATCAATACGTTTCACTTAAAGCACTTAGGACTGTCATCAGTTAGAATCACCAGGCACCCACATCAGCAGGAGGGAGAGATGAGAGAGAGACACAGAGAGACAAAGAAGGGAGAAAGGACGAAGAGACCACTAATGAGGACTGGCGTGAGGCCCAACCCTTAAGCCAATCAATACCACTCTGAAGCACAGCGCTCCACTCTACAATCATATTTATCGATCCCTGATTGATAAGTGCCAACATGCAACCAGCATCCACAAAGAGCTGGTTATAAGTAATGCTGCTACAGGGAAAAAGGGGCGCGATTCGGCATAATCTACCACCATTTCGAAGCCAGGTTTTTATGCAGGCACTCACCTTAGTTTAATGGCACAAGAGATAGTTGCATCAAATCCTATGTATTGGTAAATGTAGAATGAATAGAGTGAATAAATGATTGGGCTTGTTGTTTTTCTAAGGATCTGCATGAACACATACGAACAAAAAGGTATTTTACCATTGACATGTATTTAAGAAACTTATTTGGTCCACACGTCAAAACAGAAACAGAAACCGGTCCAGAAAAAAATATGGATTTCAGCTATTCTTTTTCATGCAAACACAAAATTATAAAGACACTGCAGCACCATCCTACAATGCAAGTATGTTTCATCAAATACTGGCTAATCCCTGTACCAAAATAGTATATCCCCTTTGAGCAATAAATATGTGGCTGTGGTATAACAGCTGCATTAAGAGAAACGCATCAACCTAAATTCAGCCAGTGGTGATTAAATGCAACTGATACAAAGAAATAATTATGATAAGCAGTCAGTTATTCAAAACAAATTCCATCGATTTGCATGTGTAACTACTATGCGTCAAACACTATGAACTTGACAGAACCATGCATTGGTTCATGCTGATTGGTAGGGAACATCTGAAAGGGAAAATATAAACCTGTCATTTTTTTGTGAGGGTATAGGCCATTTATAAATAAGACTTTGCAATGTGTGAATCCTCTGACACAAAAAAGGAATACTTGAAGGATGCACTCTCCTTTCAATTTGCTGATTTTACTTGTCACATTGCCCAGTGCACTCTCTCTGACTTGATGTCATGTTTTCCATGACAAGTTTGCTAACGTGATGACAAATGGCAGGCAGGAAAAAGAAAACCATTTCCCCTGAGTTTATTTATAAAATCTGTTCATGGAGAAATTTGCATTCGCAATGCATTTGGTATAGGCCTTGTGTTTTCAAAAACGTGTCTCATATGATTTTCTTTTTTTTTTTTGATGTTATGAAACTATTACATAAAGGCGGCGAGAGTCAAGCAACAAGACACATCTGTGAATTCAACAGGGAGTGAGTTTTTGTTTTTTTGTTTTTTTTACACATTGCTAAACATTCCTTTAATTCAACAACAACTGCCAGTCATATTCACTTTCTACAGAAAAACACTGTTGGCCTGACTTTGCTAGTTACATCGATAATACATGCATGAATCTTATTCCAAAAGGAGATATCCACCATCAAAAGAGTGGCACCTACTCTCACAAAATAAATTACTAAATAAAAAAAAAAATAAAAAAAAATAATATATATATATATATTTATATATATATATATATATATATATATATATATATATGATACTTTCTGAAAGCCATTATGTAATTTAAGTCCATAGTTGACAAAATGATACCACTGACTAAATGATCTACAGACTGGATCCTCCTCTTTTAGAGATATTGATTGATTTTTTTAGGTAATGAGTACATGTATATATGTATGTATGGATGGATCTATGTATCTGTTCTAAAATGGATGTATAGCGTTTTGAAAATTAACTCTGCAAATCCACTCTTCTAGGCTGCATGTAAATCAAAAGTAGGATGTAATTTGTCAGGATTGGGCCTTTTCCAGCTCAGATCGCTTTTGAGAAATACCTCTGTCTGCTAACCCTTATGGGATGGCACCGCACATTCGTTTCTGTACCGAAACTTGATGCCAGTCACTGGGTAAAGTGGTATCCTGTTGTCCATATCACATCGTTGCATTCTGCAGAACTAATCAAATGCGTTACATGAAGCTAGAGGTTGTTTTCAGGTTTCACAGCAATCACACAATTGATCTAAAATGTAGGTAGGGAGGCATCAAAAGCAACACAGGCTTCTAACTGTCAACTGCATGACTGGGTGTATCTGCCTCACCTGGCCAGTCAAGCAAAAGATAGAGCAGGGGATACATGAAAAAGAGAAGCATGATGTTCATTCTGATGCTGACAGGGTGACTTCACCGCTGTCTGCAACATATCAGAATCAGACTCAGAAATACTTTATTTGCCAAGTATAATGCTATGGATTTCTGATGTATTTATTTGTCATGGAGACAATGGTGCAGAAACTACTTGTCAACCACAGTCAAATTGACAACTTACAACACATACAGATCCACATGCTGACACCGCGCTGTACTGTTTGAGGATAACAGGACCTCACAAACAGTGTAAACGGAAAACACAAGACATACAAGATACCAGTGTTGGGGAAAGTTACTTTTAAAATAAATTAGTTACTTTACTTTGTTATTTCCCTTAAAATTAACAAATTACATTACAAAGGTACTCTTTAAAAGTAACTCATCAGGGTGTGTTACCCACTTCAAACACATGCCATAGTAATATGGCTTGTGCTGCCCAGTGTGTTGTTGATCGTTTCAAAATGTATAATGGAAGAGTATTACTCTGTTCTTAAAACAAGCTAATCGTATTCATAACAAGCATACGCACAGTATATAGAGGTTTTGTTTTGGGGTTTTTTTCAATTAGCAGCATGTTGTCTGCACAAGATGCTGCAGGACTTTCACTTTTTTATTTTAAAAAGTGTTAAGGGGGTTGTTTTCTTGGACCCAAATGCAGATACGGACAAATAGGTAGGAGAAAAAGGAAAAAGGTTTATTGGAGGTTGGAATTGGGTGTAGTGGAATGAAGGCAGCCGGTCAGAGTTGAGGAGATGATCCGGACTGGGCTGGCTGACGAGCAGACAAGCTGGCGGGTTAGCAGGCGAGCGAACAGGCTGGCTGGAGCTCGGGTAGATGTGTGGCGAGCAGGTGGACAGGCAGGAAAGCTGAGAGACTGGCAGGTGTGGCGTGGGCAGGTGGGGAGACTCATAGGGAAATCCTGGACACAGGAGAGATACGATCAACATGTACAGAACTAGGTACACAAGAATAGTCCAGACATGAAAATGCAGCGCGACCGACAGTGTGTCTACCACGGAGTTGGTGGAACAATCTGGCGACGAATGGAAGGTATGCCGGGGTAGATATACTGGAGGTGATGATTGATGAGGTTCAGGTGTGTAGGTAATTCTGGAGCCCAGGAGCTGGGAAGGAGAGGAAGCCACGCCCACGCCACACATAACAGACACAGACAAACAGAGACAAACCAGGGAGGCGGAGACACACAGGGGGCAGGGAACAAAGAGAAACACAAGGAAAACTAGAGTCACGCAAGAGCCGTGACAGGACCCCCCCCCCCAATGGTCGCCTCCTGGCGACCCACCAGGCTTATCAGGATGCTCACGGTAGAAATCACGGATGAGAGAGGGATCCAGAATGTCCCGCTTGGGAACCCAACAACGCTCCTCAGGACCATATCCCTCCCAGTCCACCAGAAACTGGAACCCCCGGCCACGGCGGCGGACATCCAGGAGTCGACGCACAGTGTAAACCGGATGGTCATCGATCATCCGGGGAGGCGGAGGGGAAGCGGTGGGAGGCGATAAGGGACTGGAAGAGACAGGCTTCAGAAGGGAGACATGAAACGTGGGATGGACCCTCATAGAAGCAGGCAACTTAAGGTGCACAGCAGATGGATTGACGATCCCTTCAATCTCAAATGGACCCACATAACGGGGCGCCAACTTGCGAGACTCTGTCAGCAGAGGTAAATCCCGGGAGGAAAGCCATACCTTTTGTCCCGGCTGGTATGCAGGCGCAGGGGTCTGGTGGCGATCGGCAAGGTGCTGGTTGCGGGTAGCAGAGCGGAGAAGGGCGGCACGAGTCGCCTTCCAAATGCGACGACACCGCTGGAGATGGGCCTGCACAGACGGCACCGCCACTTCCTCTTCCTGAGCAGGAAAAAGAGGAGGTTGGAAACCCAGAGAGACTTGGAAAGGGGTCATACCTGTGGCGGAGCTGGTGAGAGAATTGAGAGTGTATTCGACCCAGGGTAGAAGTGAACTCCAGCTGGACGGGTTGCGCACTGTGACACACCGAAGAGCTGCCTCCAAATCCTGGTTAGCCCGCTCAGTTTAGCCGTTCGTTTGGGGGGTGGTAGCCAGAGGAAAGACTGCAGGTGGCACCCAGCGCCTGGCAAAAACTCTTCCACACTTGAGAGATGAACTGTGGTCCTCTGTCGGAAACAATGTCTTGTGGAATGCCGTGAAGCCGGAACACATGAGTAACCATAAGATCTGCTGTCTCTGTGGCAGAGGGGAGTTTGGGAAGGGGAACAAAATGGACAGACTTCGAAAACCGGTCAACAATGGTAAGTATGGTACTGTTACCAGATGATGGAGGTAAGCCGGTAACGAAATCCACAGCAATATGGGACCAAGGACGGCTGGGAACGGGTAGGGGTCGCAGTAATCCAGCTGGAGGAAGATGAGAAGATTTACTGCGGGCACAAACAGAGCAAGCAGACACAAAACCCCTGGTATCCTTCTCCATAGAGGGCCACCAAAATCGCCGCTTGATGAAGGAAAGCGAGCGATGGAGACCGGGGTGGCAGGAGAGCTTCGAGGCGTGTCCCCACTGGAGAACCTGGGACCTGGCGGATTCAGGCACAAACAGACGGTTAGGAGGACCATTACCTGGGTCTGGCTGGGTGCGTTGCGCTTCTCGGACTACATCCTCCACCTCCCACGTAACTGCAGCAACCACACAGGAGGGGGGAAGGATGGTCTCAGGCTCAGAGGTAGATTTCTCGAGTGCAGACTGGCGGGAGAGGGTATCAGGCTTAACGTTCCGGGAACCAGGGCGATAGGTAAGGGTGAAACTGAAGCGGCCAAGGAACAATGCCCACCGAGCTTGGCGAGAGTTCAGTCGTTTGGCAGAACGGAGATAGGAGAGGTTTTTATGGTCTGTCCAGACGATGAAGGGATGTTCGGACCCCTCCAGCCAGTGTCTCCACTCCTCCAAAGCCAGAACCACAGCCAGGAGCTCTCGATTACCCACATCATAGTTACTCTCTGCAGGGGAGAGACGTCGGGAGAAGAATGCACAGGGATGTAGTTTCATGTCATCTGCCGCACGCTGGGAAAGCACAGCCCCCACTCCTGAGTCAGAAGCATCCACCTCCACCACAAACTGCCTAGAGGGGTCTGGGTGAATCAGGACCGGGGCGGAGGTAAAGAGTCTCTTGAGGTGGTTGAACGCGGTATCAGCCTCAGGGGTCCAAGAGAAGAGAGAGACTGGAGAAGTTAGCCGGGTTAGGGGAGCTGCAACTCTGCTGTAGTCTTTGATGAAACGCCTGTAGAAGTTAGCAAACCCCAGGAATCGCTGGAGTTGTTTCCGGGTAGTGGGTCTCGCCCACTCCGACACTGCCTGGATCTTGGCCGGGTCCGTCTTCACCTGTCCCCGCTCAATGATGTAACCCAGGAAACTCACAGAAGACTTATGAAACTCACACTTCTCGGCTTTCACAAACAGTTTGTTCTCAAGTAGGCGACGGAGCACTAACCACACATGCTGGGTATGTTCCTCCATGTCCCGAGAAAAGATCAGGATGTCATCCAGGTAAACGAAGATGAAGCGGTTCAGCATGTCTCGGAGGACGTCGTTGACGAGAGCCTGGAAGACGGCGGGAGCGTTGGTTAAACCGAAGGGCATAACCAGGTACTCGAAGTGTCCCAGGGGGGTGTTAAACGCCGTCTTCCACTCATCTCCATCTCGAATCCATATGAGATGGTAAGCGTTCCAGAGATCCAGCTTGGAGAAGACTGTAGCCTGTTGCAGGGGCACAAAAGCAGAGTCAATGAGGGGAAGCGGATACTTGTTCTTTACCGTTATATCATTGAGGCCACGGAAATCAATACAAGGACGCAGGGTGTGGTCTTTCTTTGCCACGAAGAAAAACCCCGCTCCTACGGGAGAAGAGGAAGGGCGAACAAGTCCGGCGGCCAGGGAGTCGTGAATGTACTTCTCCATGGCCTCTCGCTCAGGACGTGACAGGTTGTAGAGTCGACTAGAGGGCAGAGGAGCTCCAGGTAGCAGATCGATGGCGCAATC
This sequence comes from Centroberyx gerrardi, assembly GCF_048128805.1. Classification (NCBI taxonomy): domain Eukaryota; kingdom Metazoa; phylum Chordata; class Actinopteri; order Beryciformes; family Berycidae; genus Centroberyx; species Centroberyx gerrardi. Next base: position 12,537,354 of record NC_136001.1, read on the forward strand.
ATACGGCCGATGAGGAGGTAAGGTGAGGGCTCGCTGTTTACTGAATACCTCTCCCAAATCATGGTACTCAGCGGGCACAGAGGAGAGATCAGGAGGCTCAGGTGATGGAGAAACAGCGGACTCCCCGGGAGCCAGAGCAGATTGGAGGCAATGGGAATGACAGAAGACACTCCAACTCACCACAGTCCCCGTAGACCAGTCTATATGCGGGTTATGCAACTCTAACCAGGGCCGACCCAGAACCACAGGAGCGAGAGGAGAGGAGATCAGGTGGAGCTGAATGGACTCCCGGTGGTTTCCTGAAATGAGGAGGTTGAGGGGTACAGAGCGGTGGGTGACCCGAGCCAGGAGTCTGCCATCCAGTGCATTAGCGTCCAGCGTGGAAGGAAGAGCCTCGGTAGAAATACCAGCTTGGGATACCAGATTGGCGTCAATGAAATTAGCATCAGCGCCAGAATCAACTAGAGCAAGCACAGGGATGGAATCTTCTTTCCAGAGCAGGGAAGCATGGAACTGCATACGAGTGCGGGGAGTTGAAGAGATGGTGGTATGGCTCATCAGTACCCCCACTGTCACTGACGAGCCTCCTCTTTTGGCCGGAGCGGACATGCTGCCAGGAAGTGACCGTCCTGGCCACAGTAGATGCAGGCGCCGGTCCTCATCCGTCGTTGACGTTCCGCTGGGGAAAGACGGGTTCGACCCAACTGCATGGGCTCGTCCACGGCGACTACAGACGACTGGCTGGCAGTAGCACCGAGGGAGGCTGACTGGTTAGAGATGCTACGGGAGGGGAATCTAGGGGTGCAACTAGGAGATGAAGCGTGCCTCGAACGGGATGGTCGAAAACCTTCTTCATTTCTGCTACAAATCTATCATATGAACTACAAATCTCAGACTGACTTTCCCAAACAGCTGTGGCCCAAAGAGAAGCTTGACCACTCAAAAGCCCAATGACATAGGCAATACGGGACTTATCTGAGATGTACGTGGAGGGTTGTTGTTCAAACACAAGGGAACATTGCAGGAGGAATCGACGGCAAGTCCCCAGGTCTCCTGTGTAGCGCTCCGGCACCGGGACGAAAGGTTCCCTAGGGAGCGGAGCTGGAATGGCTGGCGGCGGAGGAGGTGAGGGACTGGCAGAGGATAGGACTGCGGTCCCGGTCAGGGGAGCCAAAAACTGCGCTGCGACAGGCAGGAAAGCTGAGAGACTGGCAGGTGTGGCGTGGGCAGGTGGAGAGACTCATAGGGAAATCCTGGACACAGGAGAGATACGATCAACATGTACAGAACTAGGTACACAAGAATAGTCCAGACATGAAAATGCAGCGCGACCGAGAGTGTGTCTACCACAGAGTTGGTGGAACAATCTGGCGACGAATGGAAGGTACGCCGGGGTAGATATACTGGAGGTGATGATTGATGAGGTTCAGGTGTGTAGGTAATTCTGGAGCCCAGGAGCTGGGAAGGAGAGGAAGCCACGCCCACGCCACACATAACAGACACAGACAAACACAGAGAGACAAAGCAGGGAGGCGGAGACACACAGGGGGCAGGGAACAAAGAGAAACACAAGGAAAACTAGAGTCACGGCAAGAGCCGTGACAAAAAGTAACTAATATCAGATTACAAAAATGTAAAAACTAACACGTGGAGTTACTATTTTCCACAAAACAGTAATCTGAGTTCTTCCCATATCACTATAGATACAGTAGAACATATAACTAATTTACTACTCATGTAATAGCTCATGTAATACACAAAGATCCAATATATGTACCACCAATATAAACACAAAGGCTACTAATTCATCATTATGCAGGCATTATGCAGAAACAGTGAAGGTCATCTGTTTGTCTGTCCTAATGTTCATTCTATAATCTCTCAAGATTGTTTGGACAAGAGTACTGTAAAATCTATACAGTATTCTTCAAGGTGTTCTGTGGACACAAAGGTTTGAATTCATCAAGGACCTGCTACATGAAAAACACAAGAAAGACACAAAGTCTTGAATATCAATGACCTGTTACATAACTGCAGACAGGGAAATATTCAGATAAGGCTATTTCATGGTTAGCTACACCACTTTGATGGTGATTCACTGACATCAGAGCAACGAAAACACAATGCCTTCAAACTGATAAGGGCACAATATGAAGCACAATATGATTTCTTTATTAATGACCGTGTTCCGCAATACAGAGAGGAATCAATACACAGTGAATCAGAGACAGGATTTAATCTAGTTATATGATTATCAGCTGCATACGCCCCTGCATGTCCTCGCGCTCGCTCACACACAGGGAGCCGAGATTGTGCAGGAGGGGAAAAAAAGCTTTTTGCAGAAGTACATTACAGAGGCGAACCAATTATTTAAGCATTTGCACAGCAATTTACAGCAAGTCACTTATGAAATTGTTGTGAACTAATGAAGAACCTGGCCATCTGGATGCCGAGTGCAGAGATCAAACAAGCCCACTTGACAGGCCTTGGTAGCCAATCATGTGAGGCCGAGTTGGGTGCCTGAAAACGTTACGTTGAATTAATGTCACAATGCTATTTCTCGACTGCCTTGTTGACATGAACAGCTGTATCAGCCAGACAGGAAACAAACTTCTTTGTCCACTGAGGCACGAAGCAACAAGTCCAGCTTCAGTGGGCTTTCACCAGAGAAGGAAAGAGAACAAAATATACTTATTTGCTGGTCCAATCTTGCTTCATGCAGCGTGCTGCCAGTCGGCCTTTTTCAGTCTGCAAATACAGAGGAAGCTCAAAACGCTGAAAACAGAGTCACGTCCTGGCCACAGGCCCAGACCGCAGAAACAGCAGCAGCCATAAAAACAGAGGTGGTAGGCCATACAATAGAGGCACAGTATGAATTAGTAATGATTCAAATCATACTGTTTGCTCCAGATGCCGATAATCCATTTAGGTAGACCCGGCAAAGCCTCGACACGCAGAACACAACTGACTGCAGCATATTTTCCAGGTAAAATTGAGCTTGTCATACGGACCACAGCCACCATTTTCATATATTCAAAGTCAAAAACGCTCATTAAAAGGAAATGTGCAGGGGTATTAAAAATAGATCCGGTTAAAACAATTCAAATGGATAGATGTTCGGTGCAGGCCAGAGAATCCTTTCATGTCACAGCGTACAAACCGCAGACATACCGAGGTATTGGTTTATGAAACATTCATTCCTCTGCCTAGTGAGTAACGCGGAGTGAATTCTCACAAGACCGGTGTTTAATTGGATTACGGTATTCAGAAAAGATTGACTCACTTCTACCCAACTGTAAACCTGCTGAGCTGACAATCATGTCCAGCAAGGCCCGGGAAATAAGCCCACATCAGAGAGAGAGAGGCACACAGCCAGTAGTTTAAGGGAAGGAAGACTTTAGTGGGCTGATATTCAGTGGTTTAGTGTGCCTGTGAGAACAAGCACACCGAGAATCAAGTCAACCGTAGCCCAACTGCAACAAGAAGCTTTTGAGACACTAGCATATGGGAGCAATATGGAGACTTTCAATTACTAAAATAATGTGTGAGTATTGCTTGCTCATTGGTCTTTATTCTCATAGGTCAGCTCCTGGCAGAAAGAGCTGAATTCTCCTTTTATACCTTTCCTCACTGAGGAAAATCTTTTGAGAGAAAGGGTGTAGAAACAGATGAGTGGGCCCTCGCGCTCTCTGAATGTGTGCTTTAGTGGGTTAGATGAAGTCCATGTCAGCACCATTCATCTGGCTGCCACAATGTTAGAGCCCACCACTGACTGATCAATTGGACTCCCTCAAGGAATCATGCACCCTTATAAGTGAATGGCTACTAAAGTTATTAAATCCAGGGGCAGCAGCGGCAGCAGAAGCAGCAGCGAGGCAGGAAAAGACATATACCCGCACTCAAAGCCTACTGCAAATAAAGTGTTGTCTCGACAGGGTCTCCATTCTCTTGACAGTCCTTGTAAATGTAATAGGAGGAGGTTCAACACATTAAAGTACCATTCCACCGTGATTGGAGTTTTTTTGCTCATTTCTTGCATTCCCTTACTGTTTTACATCACTGCAGATGGTTTTCCAGTGCTTTCATCACATCATGAGATATGTGCCATTTTTTCTTTATTTTAGTTGTTTTTAAAAGTAAATATTTTGGAATGCTGTCTTCAAATGCTGCCTAAATAGTACAACTTACTCCCAGTAAAGAAGGCAGCAAATTATAGTTGTAACTGTGTAAAATCTAGCTTTAATTTTGACATTTTGACATTTTTTTGTTTCATTTTACAGACTATTGCTGGAGGAAGCATCTTGCTTCGGTTGACTGGGCTGTGATTGACAGAAGGCGGGTCCTAATGTAAACACAGAGAATGTTAGCTATTGGTTGAAAGATTTATTTTGGAGAGGAAAAAGCGGAAATTGGAATCACTCCCGGTATCTTACCTCTTCTTGTTTACAAGCAGAAACCGGAAGTGAGACCCCACTCCTGTCTTGTCTCGGCTCTCACTGTATTCCCAAATGCGCGCATTAATATGAAACAGAACTTCTTTCAAAATGTAAAAGTTTATAGTCTGATATTGGTGTTCTCAATTGTTGGCTTCTCATTCAGTGATGGATTACCTTTACTGATCAAATTAGAAGTCTGTGGAGTTGTTTTCTTTGCCGTTTGGAATGGGATGGGAGCAAATAAGAGGTATGGCATTAAGAGAGCTAGGGATGCAGGGAGTTTTGATCTGTATGACTAAGGCCTCTCTTTCATACAGGAATTCAGATACCATCCTTTTGACAAAGTATTGTTGTTTTCCGTGGGTTTTTTGGTGTAGGTTTACAGTTAGTAAGTACTGAGCTTTGCATTGCTTTATAATTTAGATCAATGTTTCCCAGTAATTTCAAAGTTATAATATACCTAAAATTACAGTCTCAGAAGCTTCACTATGACTGTAACAGGCTTGCAAAGAGGCAGACAAAAGACAGAAGCAGACGAGAGATCCTACTCCTTTCTCTGGTCTCTCATCTGACATGCACGCACGCTGGTTATCTGTCAAAGAGATGTCATGTCTGCTCTAAATGGCTGCCATTTCTGCTCTCCAACTGGATTCCCATGTTTTTCATCTTAAGCAGATTCCACTAATGCCTTTCAGGACTGAGTGACAGGCACAGTGTCACGAAACACAGAGCACTGGTGCAACTAAAGGGAGATGAGGGTCCTCTTTCACTCCAAGAATGCCAGTTAAACTGTACATATCTGTAACAATGACAGAACCACAACGATCTGAAACACAGACAGATACATCTTCATTACACCGAGGAGAAGGCAGACTCCATTAAAAGTAGAGCAACAGGCACAGTTTGAAAATAAAGAGAAGTTAGCTTCAAATTACTCATAGCTGATGATTACTGAGATTATTATTTCCTAAATCAAACTGACATATAATCACATTAACAATGCTAACTCAGAGGTACAGTTATTCTGTTGCTCTAAATCATACCTCACCCTGGCAAACAGTGTAATTTGGTTAGTGGTAAGGCAGCAGCCATCACTGATCCCTTGTTGAATTGCTGGTTACCTGAGGACACTATTAAAGGAGCATCTGACCTGTCCACCCACTGACAACTCAATATAAATGTCCCTCTTTTTAATAGACCATCCTCCTGAAAAATATGTCGACAAACCTTTTAAAAAAGCCATTCCAGGACAACTCCAATGGTTCCACCCATTACATTTTATGCTTCAGTCCATTCACATAAACTTGATGCTCAGCCTTGGTTGCTGTTTTTATGGTCCGGTGTGGACACTCGGCACCGCACTTCATTCCTGGGGAGATGTGAGCCGGAAGGCAAAAAGTCATGGAGCGGAGCCGGGAGATGGAGGAAGGCGATTGATAGACTGCATTTTAGAAGCTTATATTTCACTTTATTCAGTCAGTATCCAGCCTCTGGTGAATAACTACTAGGCCATAGCGTAGCATTACTTTAAAAGAAAAGAGAGGAAACTACCCAGGGCTGAACGGCTGACGAGTTTCTCTCTGACTTCCTTCCCAACATCGCCTGGCTACAGATGAGCACTCATAAATGTCTGTTAGGATTTATATTATCTAACTGCGCCCGCACAGAAAAGAGCTTTCAGGGGACAGTTGTTAAAGCAAATGTGTTAAATTTACGATTGGGGGCTGCCAATCTGTAATAGTAATAAGTACAGGGAATTAGCGTTTAGAGAGGACATTAAACTTTCCTGACATATTCCCAGCCATCTTGAAATAGTGCTGTGCCGATTCAGAGACAGATGTTGAGCTGTTGGAGAAGTCTTCGCTGGTGTTAATAAAGGTAGTGCCACAACAACCAGCGCTCAAACTAAAAAAAATAAATAAAAAAAAAATCCTAGAGGCACATGAGAGAGTTATTTCAAATGATAATGGCAGCTAGATGAGATGTCTCAAAGCAAGCTGTTAGAATAATGTCCATTTGCTAAGCAGTCAGGCAATCCCATCCCTGTAAATCACCTGTCTGTGATTATAAAATCAGAAGACAAAGTGATGACTTCTCCTCAAGTAGTCATACTTAGGCCTTTTCACAAAGGTTAACCCAACAAGTAATTGATTATCTGCCTTTGCTTTTTGAAGGTTATCTATCCTAATGTGATAATGCTGTATATGGGATTTTAATGCACTAGTTTAGGATAGGATGCATTATTGTAAAAGACTTGTGATAAGACGTACAGCAGGTCTTTTTGTACTTTGCACTGTATTTAAGTTGTATTTTAATGCAAACCAAGGTGGATAGGTGTGTATGGACGCTGGTGTGTATGGACGAGTGTGTAGGCGACACCTGACAGATTACTGGATTACTAGCATTTGTATGTATGTCCTATTTATTGCACTTGAAAACTTGACCTCAAAACTTCATTGAAGGGATAATAGAGTTTACCTTGTTCCTTGCTTTCTCTACTCCATCTGACTGGTTCTACACTAACACGTCGCAGGCTTCAGTGAGTATAGCTGCACCTGTCGACTCCTGTCTCGTCATAATCCTGATGCCCCCGCCTGCTCCTCTGAAGCTTTTAAAACGCCAGTGATACACTATAGGCATGTATTCTGTATGTACCTCTTTAGAAAATACTCATTTAGATTCCTTTGTAGAGCGTTTAGGGGAATACAGCCCAACTTAAGCATTCACACATAGTAGTCTTATAGCCTCCGGCAGCTCATTCAGTACGAGTGAGCATGAAGTATTCTCTGAAGCTAAACACCAGAGAAGCAAGACTGTAATCTGTGATGTCATGCTGGTGTACAGCCTGTAACTACTTCATTGACAAAAGTTGGGAGGAGAAAGGAAATTTGCGGATCCATGAGCATAACATGCACATCGCCACTTGACTCCACTTCACAGAGAGTGGTGCTGGGAGCAGCCCGAACCCCAAGTTCAAATCATATCAAAGAACACCTCGGCACCAATTTATTGTACCAACATCTCTGTCTATCGACTTTCCTCAAGACAAGTTATATAAAAGGTAAAAAGTGACCTTTTTGTACGCAGGACTTCCTTCTTTGTCTTTTGAGAGATTGAATTTATGGGCTGAACTGAATCTTTGCTTAAACATAAATAGACTGTATTTCATAGTAGTGCCAGCTGTTCTAAATTAGAAAATGTGACCTTTCGTCACATCATCTTGAATACCGTCCCAGTCACTTTTTTGCACCATTTCAAATTAATTCTCTATGGATTTGTCCCATATAATGTCACACATTAAGGGGCAGGTCAAACTCTTTCTGTTTTGTTTCCAGCTACTGGACACACTACTGAGTGCTTGCTAATACTAGCAAAGGATAGGAAAGCTGAAATTTGGCAGTATTCCCCTTTAAGTTACACACACTCTATGAAATGATTGCTCATTCCAAAGTTAATGATATGTAACAACAAGCAACATATATCAAACACCCTACCATATAATACAGTCTTTGGAGCATTTAATTACCATCACTGACACATTTATTACTTAAAAATTCTTCAACAGAGCTTTGAAACCCTGTGATGAGCAAAGGAACGGGGCAGTGGCCAATTTGAAAGGGGACTGGACCACCTCTTGCTCAGCTTCAACCAAGCATAGGCCATTAACAGCAATACAATTGACTAACTTTAAAGGAGGTTGCTCTAATTGCTGGGTAAGGGCAGGCTTTTAGTTTGTAAGACCCAATTACCGCCATGCTGTTAGCACTTCTCCACTAATTGCATTCATCAGCTCAAATCGTTATCACCATGCTCTCTGTCGATTTCTATCAAAATCCAAAAATCCTCGTTTCTTTGAGTTTCAGAATAGCTAGAGGTAACTCATAATGTGGCGAGGGATAATGGGTTTACATTTGAGCTGTAATTAGAGTGGGAATGGAGACAGAGGACTAAGAGTGTATCTGATCCTTACGAACCCAGCAGGGGTCCGCTGCCACAATGAAACATCGGGATAGATTTTCTTCTAACCACAAGCTTAATCAGTGTGCGCTTGAACACATGAACGCAAGCAACTTGACTTTAATGCAGGCTGATGAAGACATTCAACACTGCATGGTAGCAGATGTATAAAAACACATTTTTTCCACATAACATAATATATGTTATAAAAAGAACAAGTTCAGAACTGTATCTGATCCTTATGAACCCAGCAGGGGTCCTCCGCCACAATGAAACACTGAGATAGATTTTCCTCTAACCACTAGTTTAATCAGTGTGCGCTTGAACACATGAACACAAGCAACTTGACTTCAAGGCAGGCTGGGTACTGATGATGACATTAAACCCTGCATGGTATAGCAGATGTATAAAAATGCATTATTTTTTACATAACATATTACATGTGATAAAGAAAAGAGCAAGTTCATGAGTGAATTTCGATTTCCTCCGAGTGTGTGAATTACTGCTTCCGAAACTAATGGCATTCTCGCAGAACACACACCATCCTCCTGCTCCCCTTCTTTCTCTGCACAACCGCACACAGAGGACAAGAGGGGCCACATGCAGCCACTCACAGCGCATCTATACAGCTGCCATTCAGATGCGTATAGCAGAGGACGTTTGACGGTTTTCTAATCTCGGTAGCTGCCACCAGGAGATGGGGCTAGCTGACCCCTGTCATCCCCACAGTGCATCTCAAACAGCTCCACATCTCCATCTCAATCTCCCTCTGCTCTCTATCTCCGTCCACCATCGTGTCATCCACCTGTTCTCCAAATGTCAGGCCGAATGCTCCGCAGCCACATCCCCACATGTCCCCGGGGAGGGGGTGACCCGCTCGGCCGCCGCCCGGTATAATGTCATGCCATCCCTGGGCAAGGCTCCCACGCTGACCTGTTGTGCGGAGTGTGCAGCTAGCTGATGCAAGCTATCGCACAGCAACAGAGATCCCAGCAAGGAGATATGCTGCACTGTGTGGCTATTTACAATCTAAGCCAGTAAAATTGGAAGGACCGATTGTCACTAGCTCCCAGGTAGCTCTTTATGGGAAATAATGAGGTGGAAAATGCACAGGTCCAAGTGGCCGGAATCGAATTTTTTCCCCAAAATGTTCCTCCGTTTGAATTATTTTGCCTTCATTTGTATAGGTGAATTGACAAATGAGGCACTAACTGACCTGTGAATAGGCCAAGTACAACCTCTCCTTTGATTTGTGTCCTGGCACATTTTCCCACCTCTCCTCCTCCTCCTCCCTCCCCCCTTGCTCACTTTCTCTCCCTGGCTCCCTCTGCCCGCTACCATGTCTCCTGAATGACACTGTTTCACACTGCGACTCCACAAATGGGAGGATCCTTTTTACATAGTTGAAAAAATGAATAAAGAGAAAAGCAGAGAGTGGTAAGAATACAATGAGACTAGCATGCGGTATGAACTGCATGCTCTTTCTTGTTGTTTTTTTATTAGTATTGGTACAAACACTGTTCAAAAACAATGACTAAATCTACCCTGTGTCACAAATTGTATTATTTTGAATTTATTACAGTAAATAATCTAAGCCTTTACACACTCTCAAAAAAATGCTCCTCCACCGCCAGGTTCTTCACACATTGGAGACCCATCCAGCATGCAAAGCATTTCTTTCCCAGGCTGCTACAGGGAAACAATTGTAATTTGTCTAGTAAGCAGATTTTTATTTATGTTTTTTTATTATATAATTTTTTATTAATGTGACACATCTTAATGTATCTCTTCCAAAATTAATCTGACTGGGGCAGTGGGGAAAAAGTTAACGTTGGGGGGAAAAAGTTAATGTTGTATCCTACCATTAATTTGGGCTCCGGAGAATCAGTTTGTTCCTAATATGAAACACTAAAAACAAAGAGGAAAAAAAGTTAAAGCCAATTTGCATAGAATACAAAAAAAATCCCCTGAAGCATGAAAATCAGCTTGAGAATGAGCCATTAGAGTGCATCACACAGTTTTTAGAAAGTCTCTACCATAAGCAAATATGGAAATATTCCACTGAATTCAAATGAGAGCCAGTGCACAGTTTCATCTTATTAATAAGGCAGCGTGGCCTCCTGTGTGTGTGCGAATATAGAACGGGACCTTGATTTAAACCCAGCGTAAACCTGAGCTCCAAAGTCATTTTGATTCCAATTTGTGGAGCTATCCATGAGCCACGTGGCTTAATGCCTTACACTTAAAAAATGTAACGGAGTTTACGACCTGTAAACGGAACTGCTTAGAGCATTTTTATCTCAAGAAAAGGGAGCTGCTGCCACATTGCATCACACAGCCAGACAGGGCAATGTGTTTTTCACGCCTGTTTTCCTTTCTGCTGCATTTCAGCATTTGGCCTTGCAGACAATGGCTGCAAAACCTGCTTGTTTTTAAACGAGAAAGAGTGAGTTACCATTAGTATCCAAAGAAGTATCCAAATATCCAAATAGCTGAGTAATGAGGCTCCCTTCTGACCCGGTCACATCATCAGTCTAAATCCTATCGACGGGACCAAAACAAATTGTACAGCCGAGAGGTACTTGTTATCTCTCTCTCTCCCTCTCTCTTTCCCTATCTCCCTCCACCCCCCACCCCCCTCTCTCTCCCTCTCTCTCTCCCTATCCCCCCCCCCCCCTCTCTCTCTCTCTCCCTCCCTCTCTCTCTAGACCACTCTCCACTCGCACCCTCTCCCTCCCTTCCTCTCCCTCTCCACTCTTTCATGACTAGCTAATGAATGTGGATGGTGCTCTGGGGGGATGCAGTAGTCTTATTATGGGGGTTATGTGTGTGCGCTGTACGCTCAGCATGCACTCGTCAGGCTACGGTGAAAGGTTCAATTGCTTTGGCGAAGCCCCCACCTCAATAAACAGAGGGGCTAAAGAGGTTTGTTTATTGGGCCCACCTTGACTTGACCTCCGTAGCTCGGGGACAGGCTGCGTGATTACCTAAGTGTCAGCCCGGCCCGGAGAGACCAGGCCAGGCTACTTGTGCTGCTGCTCTCTCTCCTAATAAATCACAGGAATAAGCGCACAAACTACAATAGTAGAACAAATACAAAACCATAGAGACGGTGACGTAAGCTTGAAGATTAAATGATTTATCCAACATATTTGCATTCGAACAAGTGGGATTTACCACTGTGCTGTCAGTCTAAACACTGATCAACAGTATTCAATACGGATAGAAAATATTCAACGTATTGATAAGATTATCACATGAACAGCCTAGAGTGTGAAGCTAAGGTATTCCTGCTGTGTCATAGGTGAACCTGAAATGAAACTATTAAAAAGTCAAATGTACAGTATTAATCAGCAGCTGGTGATGTCAAAAGTTAAGGTTCACTGAATGAATTCTGCTGCCAAAGCTTTTTCTTCTGCTATCTTTAACCTTGTGGCTGTCCCTTGGTTTGAAACGCACCTAGACAAGGAACACTCAACGTTATGCAGGTGGTGGTGTTTTTTTTTTTAATAATATTTATCCTTTCCCTATGCTGTCTCTCCTGTGGTAGCCTTGGGTTTTGATGCCTTATCAAAGTCTTTTACTGGTCATGTTTTTGTTTTCAGCTAACATGGAGACATTTCCCTGCAGTCATTGTGTGCTGTTTTCCCTCCAGTGGAATAAGGCTCATTATTTCAATGTGTAGTCACAGCTTCTACCTTTACGCCCACGGATCAGGCCATCTCTCCATTAAGGGGAATCTCTTTGAAAGGTCTTGTCCCCTGCCACACACACACACACATGAACACACACATGAACACACACACACATACTGTACAGGTATTACTCTTTCCATGTGTTAGTTTGATGACTGCTAAACTGTTAAAATCCTACATGCACGAAAGCCAACCTTACACCACATCTCTGACTTGGCGTTTCAACAGTGTTGCTTGGCTATTGAGCAAAGTAGCAAATAAAACTCTGCTAATTATGTAACTTTCTTTACAAAAGGTCACTGAAAGCAATGGACTGTGTGGCCAGTACATATGAATGGTCTTGGACTGAACTGGCAATTTAATAATTTGTTGTGAGCTATTGTGGCTAACACAGTCTGCAAGAGAACTGAACTGTAAACTGTGTAAATGGCCCCGCATGTGACAATGTGTTGCCATTTAATGATACAGTGCAAGTCCATGGTATAATGTGTGTTAAAATGGGTGTTACTGTCCATACTACTCTATGTCCTATTGCATTTGGTTTAATGTTCAGGGTAAGAACCATAAAATGTAATCGGTCTATGAATGGTAACTTACAAGGCTGCATTTAGCTTCTGGGTCAGGCTTTAATGATATAATCTCCAAAGGCAGTAAATATGAAATTGTCTGTTTAATGACTCCGTGTACATGGCCTATAACCGAGAGGTTGTCGGTTTAACCTTCTGTAGAGTACAACAGGTGGTGACATCACCTGGTACCAAAGATCAGCCAATAGCAGATGGCAATTTCAGTAGCATTTTTTTGGGGGGGTTTAATTACTCTTTAACTTTTAGGTGCCACATATAACAACTTTTATCCAATAAACTTACTGATGCAAATATTCTCTGGTATGTCTGACCTTTCAAAAAAAGGTGTGAATGTGTGTGACTGTATGAATGAAAAAAAGCCATTCTGAAAGAGAGCAACCATGTCCGGCAACCCTTCTCTGTATAAATAAAGGTAAAAAAAAACACATGCAGCGCTCTACCTATGTGGCTTCTGTGCGACGATGCGTTGGTCAGTTGTCCCCAGAGAGACACCAAACAGACGGTCAGCAGCAGCGCCCTTCTGCACATGCTCCGTAGGTCCCTCTCCCGCATTCTGGAAGAAAGAAATCAAAATCACCACAGGTCAGCCATTTTTGCTCACATGTTGGGAAGGCGACACTCAGATGTGTAGGCCGGCTCATTTGGGTTAAAGCCAAGCAGCTCCCAAAGCTTCGGCTTGGCAGTCTAAGGTGGTCAATTAGAGTAACTCCTGAAATCACAAAGTATGGATCTGAAGGGCTTTAACAGGCCGCCTTTGTTGTGTTAAGGATTAGCTTGCTGAGGGCCAGGCACAACAGGGTTCCCCATGGTGCACCAAATATGGCTACCTACTGCCAGGAAATTTAAATGCACTGTAACAACGCATACAAGCAAAAGCCTTCTATTATTATGCAGCCTCTTCACATTTTGATTGCTTGTAAGGATTCATATTTTGTAAGGAGCTTTCTTCAACAAGAAAAAACAAACAAACAATGCTTGTGTTGATTTAGAGCACACTGATTGAACCAAATATTAGGTTGCATTCATGCATAATCATACATGTATGTGTTTGCCTGTGGTTTCCTCCCCTGGAATCACTAAGGTATTTGCATACAAACTCACCAGCACATACAGTCAAAACTTTGGAAAGTACTAACACACTGCAATTGACGACACCGTGTTAGATCTACGGAGAGAGAACAAATGAAGTCTGTTTTTCTCCTCTCTGTCCCTTCTCCCCCACTCGCTGTCGTCCTCCTCTACCTGGGAGGTGAGTAATGCTGTTTGTGTGGTCTGTCTTGGCTGCGCTCAGCTCAGTAATCTTCATGTACTTTCAGAGGGTTGTTGTCCAGTAATACTCTGTGTCTCCATCTAAGAGGCCCACAGAGAGCGGAACAAACAATGCAATCAGTGCAATCTCATCTTATTGCCAACAGAGCTAGCTTCTCTCATGAGGAAAACAGTCGCAAATCACAGCTCTCCTTTGAACTCTGTTCCAGTGCAGCCACTCAAATTAGTGAAACGATTGGTTTCATGCAAAGAGCTCAACTCTTGCTTATTTGGCAGGGGCTAGCAAAAGAGAGGGAGATGTCTTGCTGTGCCCGCCTTTGTACTGACAGCCAGAGCTGGGCGAGATCTTAACAGGAGGTTTTAATTCTGTGCTGTACAGTATTAGACAGCTGAGGCAGTCAGTATGCTACTGGCACAGTCTCAATTATCTCTCTGCTATCTATAGTACATTACAGATTACACATTCCTCATTACAGTACAGATATACACTGCTGGATTTAAAGTACAGATCTAAAGTAGAAGTAAACATCTTTTTGTTTAAATCCAACAGGGACAGTGGCCAGTTACATTAACTCCCCCAGAGTTAGAGAACTCATTTTCACCTGCAGTCCCTGGAGTTTGGCATCACACTTTACCCGTCCTGCCTACGACACCAGGCCAGATAACACGATAAAGTGACATTTCACTTTCGTAGAACAGATTTGGTTGAACATTATTGCACATACTTTTTTGAAAATTGGCTGGTCTGGGGACGCCTTCTTACTTTCATTTTGTAAACCTTTTGTAAATCATACTTCTAACACGAGGAAAAGAGGACGAGGATTTCATCCTGTGTCCTTCATCTTACTTCTTTTAAGTAATTTTGCCTATGTGCAGTTATTGATAATGAGAACTGGGGGGAAAAAACTGAATATCTATGGTGACACTGGATTCCAAGGACAGTCATTATTGGAGTCTGACTTCATGCTGGCATGCTTGCTGTCATGTGAAATATTCTATCAAAGTGAAATATAGCTATGAGGAATTAGTCTTGATTTGTTAGTAGATTTTTGGGTTGGGCAGCAGGAGGCCAGGGTGTTATTCCAACCAGGATTTAAATCCACCCTAGCTGCTATCTCCTATCTGATAGAGGTCTGTGTTCAGGTGGCTGGACGGAGCTGGTTAACAGGGAAATTATTCCACTTGATGGATATGGAGCTGGGACCAGGTGGCTCATCATGAAAGAGGCTAAAGAGGGAAAACCTAGCTTGATGGGTTAGGGCTGGTCTTCACACATTCAAGGCACACATATACATTTACGGCTGCGATCATATAGGATGTTTTTCTGAATGTACCTATGCCTTTGTTTTTAGTTATTTTCAATGGTTTGGTCACAGTTTTGGGGAGCTCCCCTGGGCTCAGCTTTATAGTTTGTTTTTTGTGGAATGTGCGGCATCCATGACATCACAGGCGATGTGACGCAAACCTTGCATGTAGAGTCGCGCCCCCTCAAAAATTTTGTAACAATGCGGATGGAGTCACGGAGACGGCGTTTGCGATGATTGGCTGGCTGGCACTATCCAGAAGTGCGTTATTGTTTGCCGCTGTGGTGATTGACCGTGCACTCCGTTCTAAGAGCCACTTTGACCGCAGGAGCCATTAATTGCCTGATGTGTGTGGAGACTGTGTGCGCACCGTCTGTGCCGTGAACATCGCAAACGCCAAAATGACGTATGAATCAGCTATTAGGTGCACCGTGCATTACGTCAGTGTGACCCTCTGGTTGATTGAACAAGCTAGTCAAACTGCTCCACTGTCAGGCGAGAACAGACACACACACACACACACACACAGAGTTTTCATACAAAAGACTTTCCCCAAAGCACCTATTGCCTAATGCCAGTGGTGAGTCGATGGGACCAATAAGACACAAGAGTCTGTTTACTGCTGATGCATGCCACTGAGTGGACGAGACCGAGGTGGATGTTGTGGTTGGAGGGCAAAACAAACTAATGTTGTTGTTCATGTTAGGTGTTTTTGTTTATTTCTTATCCAAATGTGACACGCAGTTGGTTGTGTACCAGCAGTCATGCCCCAAGCCAAGTCTTCCCCCAGTAACATAAACAAGCATTACACTGACACACAAAACATGGATGAAATTAAACGAAATGGTATCTGAATGAATGAGTGAGTGAATGAATTAATTATTAAGTATGAATATTTAGTTTTGGATCCTCTTACAATTATAAGATCAAGTATACTGTTACAAGAAAGTGCATATGCCGTTTGGACCAACACTATGAACAACACTATCAGTTCATACTTTTTTTTAGCATTGGTGGCACCAGTAGGAATTGAGTGTCATGTTCTACCTAATAAGCTATAAAAAACACAAAGTGTATTAAAACTCCTTTTAAAACCGGGAAAACCAGTGCAATCAATCTATGAAATGATATTTTAGGGGTAACACTGATGGCCCAGTTTCACTGCGCGATCCAAAAATCCGCCCAAATATTGAAGGAACATAACTACAGTATGCTGTAAAAAATATATTCGCATTAACTCTGTGCAGATAATTCTATTTCTGTCAGCTTGTACCCATGCAAAGGCAAAAATGTACTTTTATTATCTCGTACAAGGTCAAGTATTCACCCAGCTCAGTGGCCTTGTGGTTAGAATAGCCTATCTTCCCTGAGAGTGAGAGTTTATGTTATCAATTCCCAGTCTGAATCAAAGAATAACACGAAACATCATAAAATGTGCTAAGGGTAAGGCCATCCAGCAGACTCGTGCTCTGCCTGGGGGATGTACATATATATAAATATATATATATATATATATATATACTGTATATGTAACTGGAGCTTATGTTCCAAAACGTTTTGTATTGACTGGCTCAATGTACCGATGTGTCAAAACATACACCACGTATTCTTTCAACTCTCGTCAGTGGATGACAGCTACGTTAACACCAATACTTGGGACTCAAAACACTATATTACATAATGCATTGTATAATACATACATCAGACCTCCTACAATAATTTAAATTTCTTCCATAGATTGCATTGAAACCAGAACTACACCATAAACTGAAATTAAATACCCACACTGAATCTATCGGTGTTTGGAAAATGAAGTGATTGTCTACTTAATGTCTGAATTATAGAAGAAGAAGGCACGGGTGTTAAAGAGCAAATGACAATGCAATGTCAACACATTGTTAGATCAGAGAGAGCCAGTAATGAACTGCTGCTCTCTGGCTAGTGGATCTGAGCTCTACCATTTTATGGAAGAGTGATATGAATGCTTCTTCATGGTGCTAATTAGTTCCTCTGCCATCCTCTGCTCCATGTGGGAAGGCATCTGACATAACGCATTTCTGTTTCTTGTTTTAAAACACTTCATGATAATAATGATGAGGTGAAAAGTAGAGCTGGCTTGGAAGCAGAGGCGTTGCCGTTCCAAAGGTTGGGGGGATCACTGCATTACAAAGGATTGTGATAATAGGATGAGCAACAAAGCATGCTACTTAAGTCTCTAGATGAATGGATTGAGGCAATAAGAGTGGCCAGTGCCATAAATTGATGGAATTTGCCCCAGGCGTATTTTTGTATCCACAAATCCCATGCAATCCTAAAGATAACTTTCAACAAGAAAGAAGATTTGCACATAACACATCACTACCATGGGAAAATCATAGATTCCAGACACCAACAAGTGACAGATGAGCGTCAGACAGCTCATCAGCTACGGCGTTAACTCTGCAGGACTGATTACCTGACAAAATCATCAGCTTCTTAGGGAATGCTGCATGGCATGTAATCAAGTGCACAAAACATTTGGAGCCTAAATGCAATTAACATTGGAGCATATGGCTCAGTTGGCAGGCGAGTACAAGATGTGTAAGGATCTAAATAAGGCAGTAACATACTTCGAAGAGGAAAGAAATACCAGCAAATTGAAAACCAAGGCATACTCTCACTCATTTAGATCAACACTTTTCTCCAAAATGGAATCTATATCTAATATAAAATCTATTCAACATTTAGGTTCCAGCTTGTTACATACAGAACTATGAGACAATGACATTACACATTCATTCATGCCTGCCAATCTGATGAATAAATAAGTCCAATTACCCTCGATCTTTAAAAAACAAAAAACAAAATGAAGCATATTGGAAGGAAGCAAGTCCAAAAAGCATCTAGCCAGTCAATAGTGTATGGCATACTCCCTCAGTTCTGTTTTTGAACCAATCAGTTAAAGCTTGCCCCACTGTGCTCCCAGGGACAACAGCGACAGCGTTCGAAGACCTATTAGTTTGCACTATTTAACAATGGCTCCAAGATATCTGGTAAACAAATTGCCTTCCATTCAGAAAATCTTTGCAACTAGGAATTTGTGGCTACACACGTGTGTTAGAAAGATAGGGAGACACATAGGAGGAGAGAGAGAGAGAGAGAGAGAGAGAGAGAGAGAAAGAGACGGAGCAAGGAAGAGAGAGAGAGAGAGAGAGAGTGAGGGAGAGAGAGAGATTTTCAATTCTGCTGTGTAAAAACCCGATTTGCATAGCTATTTCTGGTTCAATAACTCACTGCAAACAAACTCCATGCGACTTGCAACCGTTATCGTGTCTAATGCTGACAGTGAAAACCGAGGTTATGAAAAACAGCGGTGAATTTAGTGGGCAGACGTAGGGGACTGTGGCAGTGTTTCAGTGTTGTTTACCCCCCGCTGGGCTTGGTGTAGTGTTATTTTGGAGGCGGCAAACCAGAGGAGGCCGAGTACTTAGTTCCAGAAGCCAACATTGGGCTCCGACCTGTTGGAAAACATCCCCTCCAGTGTCGAGGCAGAGGTCATCTTAGTCGAGCCGGAGTTCTCTGCCACACTTGGCTAGTCTCTCTATCTCTTTCTGTCCCTCTCTTTCCCCCCCCCCCCTCTCTCTCTCCTGCTATCGTGGTTCAATGAGGCCTGCTCTGCTTCTGACTCATCCTCTCTCCTCATAGCATGTTCTGTGCCACCGGACACACGGTACAACACAGCAGGGATCAGATAGCTGTCCTATTGCATCATCACACTACACACTAACAGGGAACAGAGGAACAGTCAGACTCTGTGGGTTTAAAAGAGTGCTGTGAGCATCAATGTGCACTAAACTCCTTTGTTTTTACATTGTTAGAGTCACATTTTATGCACCTAATTGGCGTACTGTATTCAACACGCTGCAAGTTTGCATCCGAGCATCACAGTAAGGTAAAGGGTTAAATTAAAATTCAAAAGGGAAAAAAAAAAAACTGAATTCTTGAAATACGTTACCCTGTTGTTCTAGGACAGTTTCACCAATGCATAACTCCATGAAGAATAAACACAGAAAATGTGACTGTGACAGTATCCAGGATAATGTTTCTGGGGATCATAGTACATTTTCTGGTTTTGAACAATAATTCATAATACTAAGATAAGATAAATCTTTATTGTCCATTACATAGTGTGAAATGGAAAATTTTCTTTGGTACTCCAGCAGTATAAAAAAAACAGTATAAAAAAATATAAAGCTTATTAAAGTTCAAATAAATACATTTTATGAGTCTGCAGGCAGTGTGACATTCATTGCCAACAGAACAGCTCCAGGTTATAAATCGGTACAACTGCACAAATTAGAGTTTTGATTTTTTCAGTTTTGATTCTCTGATTTTTAGCTTTTTAGCTTTTCTCTGATAATTGCTGAGCTGTATAAGCATAATAACATGTGAAACCTAAAACTGTGTATTCAGAATTCAGAAACAAAATTATGGCGATAACTGCTTCTTGGTTGCATTAACATTTCACTCAGGACAGAATTCATGAACTTGTGGATACTTGTGGTTTAATTTCCATTTTAAACAGTAACCCTCTTACCAAGATAGGTTTGTTGCATTTTCTGTGTGATTTTTTTTTTTTTTTTTCACCAATGCTGTTGTCACTTCTGATATTGAGTCGCACATAAAATGCAGCTTTGGACTGTGTGCAGTGTGTACCATTGACTTAAATGAATATTCAAAAGCGTGAAGAGAATTTTGACATAAATTGAATGCATGAGCTAGGCATAAGCTGTAATAAGATCAAAGTAATGCTAAGTGGATCTTCAAGCTTTATTTCCACATTTCATCCAACAATGTGTCTGCTGAAGCAGAAAATTATGCTGCCGCTTTAAAGCAATATAAGTCACTCTAGAATAAACACTGCGCACCCGGGTCCGCATGCTCATACAATTAAGCTCCAACGACTGACTGAGCAGATAAGAATTATCAAGAAATTGAACCCAAGTAAAATGACTAGTGACAGCACTAAACCAGCAGACCAACAACCTCTGTATGTGTAGTTAACATTGCCCCTCAACAATTTCAGGAGCAAGTGAAGTGGGACCCATTTCTAACGCTGTTGTTCGCCCTCCCTCTGCTCCTTCCACATAACACTGCAGTTTCACCACCACAAACAGCATAATGCATTCTTGATTGCTCCCCCCAGCCCTCCTTAACCAATCTGTCAGGATTGCTATGCCTGTGTAGCCACTAATGCATAGCCCTGTCTATTATTTTGGAAAATGCAATATTATATATTTCATTTTATACTTAGTGGACAATTCCAATAATGCTTTCAGCGATTGTTGGTAACTGCTAGCTGGGGCCAGCTTTATTTTAAAGTATTGAACCTCCCAAAGAAAGACCCTGAAGCCCTCCATGGTTTATTGGTGAGAAAAACAGCAACACTAATCTGTGTTGCAACACGGCTCCATGTGGTTCTGATCCGGTTGAACCAAACTTCTACTGACCTCCATTCTGCACCCACCCTAAATTTTACATGAGGTTACCTCTTATGTCTCTCAGAGGAATGACAGATTCATAATGTTCCCCCCCCCCCCAATCCCACACCTCTTTTTCAGTGAGCTGCACACTGCACTCCACAGCAGTTACTATATTGAGTCTTAAATAGGTCAATTTCAACTTGAGAGACAAGCTTTTCTGCTAAAAAAAAAAAGTTTTCTAATAGAGTGAGCTACTGACAGAGTGAATGGGAGCGGGACAGTTGTCTGCATTAATGCTGGCCAGGGGCGACTGTTCCTGAAACCCGTTAGGGAGAGCCTTGCTACAATTGAGTCAGTTTTTAGCCATCAATAAGCTCGTTGATTGTTCTCTATTGGGAGTAGAAAGTTTGTTTTAGTGCTCAGAGGCATGGCTCGCCTGTATTGTAAGTGCATGTCATGTTCTTACCCAGCTTGTGACACAGCAGAGCTATCTAGGAAAACAAACCACACTTACCGGTCATAGTACCACTTAAATAATGAGTTCCCTCGCTGCTGCTGCTGCTGCTGGTTGACTTGCTATTCTGCATCATAATAAGTATGGTCTAAAACGCAACTTGGAACTACTGTACTCCATCTCATTAGCCCCCCCTAAGGGACAGCACAGTGGGTGCCATAACACCAAAAGGGCAACCGACCCTGTTGCCCCAGGCCAAGCATACAGGGGCTCAGAGACAACATTGTGTTCCGCTACCTAAAAGTCCAGCATTACCTTTGAAAGACTGCAGGTTCATGCCGAATGTATTATTTACGTCGGAGCCAGGCAGGGTTCCCGTTCCATTTGCTTCAGCAGAAGTAGCTTTGCATGCACTCATAAATAATAAACGTGCAGCACAACGCGTGGGAACGGGGGAAGAGCAAGCGTAAAGAGGAGGCCAGTCACAGCATGAAAGAGGACGAGGATGTGCTGCCTAATCTGGGCATGGTAAAACACAGTCCGTGCAAGCGAGTCACCCATGAAGAACTAACAGCCAGATGACAAAATGCAGACAGAAAAAACAACAAGGGCGAGGAGGCCACAAAAGAAAAACAAAATTTGCATCTCTGGCAGCATTTGGGCACGTTGCCACTGTGCTGGATTGATCTAATCACCGGCAGGGGAAAGAAAGCAGACAACCGGCGGCTGGACGAGATAGATATTTCATGTACAATACAGTACAATGCCAGGCTTTCACTGACAGTCATGACAACTGAGCTAAATACTGTGAGATATCCTCTCTTGCATGTTTCCATGCGACTGCCACTTTTCTAATTCTTCTTCTAAGCTGGTGGCGATACAAGAGAATTCCACATGGACTATGGTGACTGGTGCCATTAAAATGAACAAACCTACTGAATGGGATTAGAAGTCAACCCTTAGCCTCACCATCTAGCGAGGATTTGCGGAATGTTTGGCTTCATTTTTCATAAGAGAGCAGTTAATAAATGTTGTTCCAGCCGATAGCCTTGCGAGAGCAGCGGAGCCATAATTGGATGTCTAACAGTCCTCTGACATGTTTGGACAAGCTAATTCTCAGAGCAATTTAGAAGTTTAGTTTTACTCAATAGAAAGCTCCCATCCTGTGTTCTCATGACAAAGGCATACACAAAGGTTTTTTTTTTTTTTTCTATATATATATTATTTTTTTTTACATTTTTTTTTTTTTTGAGTACAGGGAAATTATATTGTGTTTCACTCGCCAATTTTTGGTGTTTGCGTCTGGCTGAACTGGCTCAACCTAACCAAATCTCACTGGAGATACCATGGTAACCTCTGCTGTTTGAAAAGGAAGAGGAAAGTAAAGATTTAGACATAAGTCTGTTACCAAGACAACAAGTGGTCGACCATAAGCTCAAGTCTCCAAATTAAGGATGAGAAAACACTGGTCAAGTGTTTTCTTCATAAGGAAATAAGAAGGCTAACGCTCTCTGTGTGAGGTTTTCCTCCACGGCAAAAAGATCTGCAGCATGGCTCTGTTGGACTGCAGTGGCTTGGCAGGCCCCCATGCATTCTGGGAGAAGGAATGGCGAGGCAGAAGAGAGAAGCTAAAAGAATCCCTTTTCAAACCAGAGCCAGTTTAATTTTTTGACAGGCCTGCTTAATTCCCTTTTAGAGTCCCTTCAAAAGATTTTGTTCTATGCAGCTCCTTTGTGTATTTCCTGCAGGGAGTCTTGCGTTGTTTGTGTTTTGCGGGCACACTTCAGCCTATTTATGCAAGCTAATTTAAAGTATAAATGAGGGCACATTTTTGGCGAGTGTGCAGACAATTGCGCATGGAAATAGAGTTTACTGTTTATTTGTTTCACCTATAGTTAGTTGAGCGAGAATGCCGTCCCTCCCTCGACTTATTAAGAATATGCAGCTGCATATAATCACAGAATTCACGGGACACCATAGGTTGCATTGTATATAAAGCGGGGCTCGCTGTGAGTGTATTAAACAACCATATGCTTTCATTATTGAAACACCACACCAATATTACTCCATTACAAAATACAGTATCAGATCATATCAAGCAAACAAACAACTCCCAGCTATAAACTCTGTAACAAACTCATCCATCATTCATTACATTTAGCCACTGTATACATCAAACACAAAATCAGTTGACTAGTCAAGCTCACTGACTGCTGGGACTGGGACAAATTACAGTTGTGGAGCACCACTAGTACTTTTGATGTAATACCTCTACTGTTCGTTATGTTTATAATACATGATGTTACTGAAATGTTATATCAACCATAAAAGCCACACATTTGCCAAATGATCGCTACACTGTCAGTCTTAAATCACACCCTCAAAAAACACATGAACACATACAAAACAGCATCATGCGTCTCCGCAATGCAACACCCAGTTTCAGGAGAACAGCATAAAGACGGCCAATACACAGAGCGAGGCTGTTTATATCTAACGAGAGCTTCCCTCCCAGGTAACCTAGGGCTCACATGCCACCCTTTGGTGATAATGAGTGCCTCACTGAGCATGTCACAGCATTATCACGCCAATGGTGCGAGGGCAACAGGGAAGGGCCCAGAGGCTGTCCATATGGTGTACAGTGTGTGTGTGTGTACGTGGTGGTGGTGGTGGTGGTGGTGATGATGTGTGTGTGTGTGTGTGGGGTGGGGGGTTACTTATGAAACCACATAGGCTACGTAAAGGATGGGTGTGAGGGTTTCTTAACAAATTTGGCGCTTGAATAGTCTTTTAGCCAGACTTACAAGCTCAACAGGTTAAAACTGATATAATCTACAGTATATTTTAAATTTTTCAGTTACATTTGGTTTAGATATTTTGTATTTTTCATCTAGTTATGATGAAAAGGAATAAAAGATATTCCTGTTTTTTAGTAATACAGACTGTTCAGTCTACCAACTAAAACTGTTAATAACATAACAATAACATAATGTACAGTAACCTCCCTTCTTAATGTTATAATGTAGACAAATGTTAACAAACACCAAAAATCTATAAATTACATAATACAATAAACATTAAATCTGTTTCATCTGTGTCAACTATGAGAATGTGTGAGCATGCATCATGCATGGTGTGTATTTGTTGAAGTGTTCTGCCCGTCACACTGCTTTCCTCCTTTCTCCCCTCTGTTCAGTTCGTACTTTCTCTTGCCCTTTTCACTCCATTGCAGCACGACTCAAACGACACTCCCTCTCCACTTCCTCTCCAAGGTATCTAAATACTGCGCATACCTTCCGCTCTCCTGTGTGAGAGAAACGGCTTTCAGCTTATCTTACCAACCCACTCGGGGGAATTGATTAATTCATCACTGCGAGGTGTTTTTAATTACAGTGTCAAATGATCTGTTAATGGACAAAGTGAAATCTATTACATCATTCTATATGTGAGTGAGCTTTCTGTGTATGAGCCAACAATCCATAGTCTCCAGTGGCTAAGGTCATATAGGATTACTGATATATGAAACCGTATTCAGAGGCAGAAGCAACACTTAATTAGCCACTGTCTGCTCACTCATCACCATCTAATTCTAATCCTACAGTACTATAGCTTTGACACCATTTGACACCACTTTACAAAGGACATTCGCTATAGCGCCTCGAGTGCCAATCAGACCTCAATATAAAATTATATCAAACATTAATGTGTTGAAAGTGGCTGACTTTAAATGCAATGTTATTTAATTCCAGTGGCTTCGTAACCAGACTGTAATGTGGGTGAGATGGGACTCTCTAGCATGAGCTCGAAATGTGAAAAGTGTGCAACCTTGACACTGTGGTAAAATAATTGGTGGCATGTGTTGCCAGCCTGCAAGGCGAGCTCAAGGCCCCGAGGTTGAAAACTGCTTTCATTGCGTTCGGCCCGAAACGATAGCACAGCACATATTATAATGGCATTCTACCTAACGTCAGGTGAATGTTGATATGTGCTGTGTTATCAGTTTCAGAGACTCTTTGAAGGCTTTTTCTCAGCTTTGTACTTTATTCCGTAAATGAAAATTTAATCTCCAGATCAAGGACGGAGAGCCTCAATTATCTGTGTTTCAACAACATATGTCTAGACAATCTATTTTTTTTTTCCTTTTGGTTTTTGTTTATTTCTGACTTTTTTCTGTTTTGAAAGGAGAAGCGGATGGGGTGGAGCAGACATGACATTTTCAATAAGAAAGATTTATGGATGCTATCTGACCCAGAAATGTGAGGAATTCTAGCTTTGTCTGTAATACTCTTCGCCTCACATAAAGGACTCAGTATATCAAAACAGCTCTAAATGTACTGGGGAAACCTGCCTATGTTCTTGACATGAAGCATGCTCTTGAACTGTTACTTCTGGGTGCATGCATAAGTTCAGATTCAAATTCAGAGACTGGTTGTAGATTCCCCAAAGACCCAGCCAATGAGATGCTGTTCTATCACAATTTTAAGTCTTACAGGCCCCATTAGTACTGCGGCTGAGCCAAGAGAATTCTCCTCACAAGAGCACACGGACGTATGAGGCGTTGACTTGCACTGCAAACTGTTATGCTGCCGCGGTGTAATGACTGCACCAATCCCCTGTGCCCACTGCTGAGCTGCGACATTTATGAAAAGATATCAAGAGAGACGTAGTAGCAGAGTGTCAGTCAACACCGGAGCGGGTGAAATGTAAACATGTTATTTGAAGAACAGTGTGAAGAGGAGTGTTTTTCTCAAACAACCACACTCTTGGACCGCTGCATTAAAAGGTGCCGTGAGTGACAGTTTAGCGGCGGCGTTGCTCTCTAATGCTCTTGATCTGAGCGCTGAATTGGCTCAGTGGGGGCTCCGGTGGTGATCTGGTAACCACCGCTCATTAAAATATTACTTTACACTGCACCACCACTGTGAACAGCTCTGTCCGTGGCGCTGAAGCCGATTTCCACCCTTTTCCTGTTTCCTATCCCCTCTATCCCTTTTAACCACACTTAACACTCTTTTCCACTTAGTGCTGCCCATATTCAGCAGGCCCCCGGGGACGAGCCATGCACATATGTCGGGGGAGGAGGGTAGGGTAGAGCGCGGGCTATTAGATACAAATTCAGGAGTTCAATCTGTGAGGGCTGCCTCGGATCTGTGCACCACTCTCACTAATTCCTCTAACCACTGCTCTCAAAGCGTTGCAGAATTAGAGTCTGTCCGGCCACTTGTGGTGGCTGGAGTGAAACGCCACTCCACGCCCGCTCTTTTAATGTAAGCTGCTGGATTAAACACAGCTCTGGGACACAGATTGGGTCATGCATTAGGAAAGGCCTGATTGGCCCAACAGATGGGTTTTAGAGGAAAAAGAAGCTTTAATCAATCCAGTTTGGGCATTGTTTACTGGATCTAGCGGCGCAGCAGACTTTATAGCTGTGAGGGGGAGGGAGAGAGAGAGAGAGAGAGAGAGAGAGAGAGAGAGAGAGAGAGAGAAAGGAGGCCTGGGGAGATATTAAATAAATGTGCACATCCCCTAATTGATTTATTTGTCGTTGTGTCTGCTTTTTTATTGACCGTATCATTTCAGAGTAAACACAGTTAGCGGGGTTCGAATTCATTTTGCAGCAGTGAAAAACAACAGCTATACCTATAGTAGCCTGTGTGTTCAAAATGACACAAATCTGGACCAGTGTTTCTCTGGTGGCCTCGAGCCAATAGTAAGTAGTGCACATGTAGCAACAGCTGTGATCATTATGTGACCAGCAACAAGGAACCCTCAGGTCAATGGACATTTGTTTACATGTTGGAAAAATGTTATTCATTTCCAGTCCAATAGGAAAATTCTCTAGGATTGGCTGCAGAATATGACAGATGTCAACTTGGTTTTGAACTAATCTAATAGGATTTTCCTGTTGAAATTCCTAAAAAGACTATTGACTAGGCCGCACACTGTACATCCCATTCTCTATTTTTATGATATACTGTGGACATGGTGGCACTGCATTAGATTAGATATGATTCAACTGTCAGTTAACACGATCAATAACGTGATCAATGGTACCTCATGATTCGCATATTAGATATACCGAGAAGCAGCCGAGAAAAGAAAGTCATGCAGGCGTGACATCCAAAAGTTGCGACTAAAGTTTCGTCAGTGATGTGTGAAACGTGACAGAATGTGTTAACGATTTCACAGGAGAGTGATTATAGCTGATTTGAGTTGATGTAAAGTCAATGGAAGCGCTAT
This sequence comes from Centroberyx gerrardi, assembly GCF_048128805.1. NCBI lineage: Eukaryota > Metazoa > Chordata > Actinopteri > Beryciformes > Berycidae > Centroberyx > Centroberyx gerrardi. The sequence continues at coordinate 12,564,758 of NC_136001.1, forward strand.
TCAATGTGTTTTTTTGAGTTCATTATCTGACAAATGACTGACATTTTTCTGAGAGCTTGATTTGAGGCGGAGATGAAGATAACAAATGCCTGTTACTGAGCCTCACAGCCTTGTCAATGTGTTTTAATGAGATGTTCCAAGGAATGAAAATAGATCCTTCTATTTATATTGAAGGACATATACAGTGCTATGTGAGAGCTACAAAATGGATCATAAGTAAAAAATAAACTAAAATAGAGATGTGACTGATTGACCGCAGCTGTGATTGTCTGTTTGATTGATTGATTGAACCCATCCTTATACATGTGTAAAATGCTCAGACTACACTATACTATACTAGCAAGCTCTCTTTTGCATTTTATACAATAACACATTCTCAAATTTCTCAAACAGACAAAAGCCTAATTCCTCTACAATTATTCAGCCTCTGAACAGGCCGATGTCAGGCTGCTGGAATATGCAATTAGATCAACACTGAGTGAAGTGATGCAAGCAAAAACCGTTACTTCACTCACAAAAGTTGAGACAAAATTTGCATCAGCTTTTAAGTAAATCCAACGTGTTTGCAATTTGATGTTTTATTTTTGTACTGCATCTTCATTACTTAAATAAAAACTTAAGCCATAACATTTTTTTTTTGCCAAATGAGCTCTTTGATCAACTTACCACTGTGTGACAAAAATAGTAGTAGCGTTTTCACCGTTTATGTATTTATTTTTATTTATTTCGGGATTTATTTGGTCTGCTACTGTGCATGTTAATTCTTTATCACATGGTGTAATGGAAGCAATCTTAGCATCATCTCAGAAGTGTTGGCATATGCACCGTAGCACAGTAAATACCAGACAGAGGAGAAACTGCTAGCAACCTTCGCATCACTAACAGATGTTGAACGTTAATATGATCAATTCCTTCGTCCATCCATGGATATACTCCTAATGGACTGGAGGAGTTTCACCATGGAGCTTACGCCAAAGTTTCCAAAGTTTTCATTTGAGCATTCAACCTAGTCTCTCCTGACTGAAATATGATCAAAGAGCTTACTTGCCAATTAGTCGGTGTATGGTGTATTAAGCTGGATGCACCTTAGAAACGAATGCAAGTTGTCGATGCCACTTCACAGGAGCCAGCATTAGCTTTCAGTGTGTAGATCCATAAAAACAACGTATGAGTGCCAAGGAGGTGTAGCCAGCTACTTCCTTGCCCTTCTAAGGTCTCTGGGTGCAGAGTAATCTGGAGAGCAGTTTGACATGTTGCTGACTGCTGACTCTGAGGCTTTTTCTTTCTCTCCTCTCTTTTCATTTCCTTGCTTCTCTTCTCCTCTCGTCTCCTTTTCCTCTCCTCGCCTCTCTTGTTGTATCCTCCTCTCATCCTCCCTTCTCCTCTCTTTTCCTCTCCTTCTCTCCTTGCCTTCTCTCTGGCAGCTGTCTGTTTGGTTACCTGAGTAAGTATCACCTTCCAAACTGGGATGTTGTCTACTGTATAGCTCACAGAAATAAGCCTCTTTTCTCTCTACTGTTTTGTAGCAGAGGTACAGATAAGGAAGAGAGAGGTTTTCTGTGAGGCTGACCTTTTTTTTTTTTCATTTCGTGATGGAAAAAAAAGAGCAAGAAAAGAAAAAGCATGCCAAAACATTAGCATGGATCAAGTGAATAATCTACCAGCATGGATGTGAAATATGCAGAGAAGATTTCTCTCCCTCCTCTGTGAAATACTACGTACAAATCCAATGAATATTTTCTCTTCTAGGAATGAAATGTTCCAGGAATACCTGAAAAACACAGAACCTTTTTTAAATGTGGACCTTGCTTGTATATGTCTACCAATATGTCTAGAATCTGGACAATGAGGATTAGCATACAGAGAGCTGGGATTCTGTGTGCCATGAGATTGTTTTGATCAATGTATCCCCTTTGTTTTTTCTTCTACTCGTATTCTTTCATCGGATTTCACATCCAGTTCCTCTTGAATCTGATCAAAGCATTTTTACCCCCATTTTTTCTCTTTGTGTTGTCCCCTGCTTTCAAATCTATTGTACAACAACAATATACACGCAAATTCTCTCGGGTAAGGTGGGCATATAAAGAGGGTGCACTTCTTTTAAGATATTATCTGAATGATTTAAATAAAGTCACGCTTCTGGCAATCGAGGCAGGTCACAAAGAAGGTAATACTACCTGAATTAGCAAGGGAAATCACCGAGGCCTGTATTGATACTGACAAGGCTTAGCTTTAGCTCTTGTATTCCAGTTAAAACCCGTTCCTCTATGACCACTGCAGAAAATATCCATCTTAAGAAGTCAGTCAGTTAGTCTCAAATTCATTTAGTCTCAGTCATTTAGTCTCAAATTCAGCCTGAAATCTTACTTTTCTTAATATAGTTGAGAAGATCTGTCATTTGGGCGAGATAATTCCATTCCACTTGTTTCCATTATAGTTTCACTTTTTTCATGAATTTTCTAGAAAGAAAAACAGGGCAGAATAAGGCAGACCACATCAAGAAAATTACACTTGATTAAGACAATTCTTAAGCTGATTTGCATTGGAAACAAGTGAAGTTATCTCACCACATTGGCTGATTTTTCTTTTACTATTTTAAAAAGCTGCACTGGGCAACTCATTGGTGACTCCAAATGGCATTGAGAAGTAACAGTTTGAAATATTTGAACTTCAAATATCCAGCAATGATGTGGCGTGACATCAGTAAACTGCACACAGCACACTCATGTTTTCCAGCCCAGCCAAGGGACCAACCAAGGGATACCAAATTGGACCAGAGAGGCAAAAGATCTAATATTGGTGAGCGTTCTGTTCTCCGGAAGAAGCGCTCGCTCGCTGCTGTTTAGGAAACTGCTTTTATTTCTCTTTTAAGTTTTTGTCACCTCCTGTGGGCAGAGAAGACGTCCTGCCAGTGACCATACCCAACACCAGAATTTCATTTGGGCAAATAGATCGAATCTAAGGGGTCTCAATTAGACTAACTGTTCTATCTATTTGAGTGCCAATATAACAAAGAAGAATACCATGAGAGTAACAGAGAAGAATGCTCCATCCCCACTGATTAAAACAGTGGGGATGGCGCATTCTTCTCTGCTGCAGTCCTACTTTGTGATTTAGGCTGATAAGACAGATGTGTTTTTACATAAAAATCTTACCTAGTGCAGCAAAACAAGATTTTAAAGACTTCGTACAAGATTAAATGACTTGGAAAGATTGATATTTTTGCAATGTACTTCTACTAAGCCTACCTAATGCAACGATGCAAGTCAATCACCGACTCCTGGCATATTTCCTGGCCATCTCTCAGAAGTGGAGCTTAGTGGCAATCTGCTATCGACATCAGCCTGCAACCTGAGAGGCTTGTCATACTGAGTCATGCTCAGCTCTGTCATGTTAAATTGCAGGGGACAGCTGAAACGTGTCACCCAACGCACAAGTACAAGCACCGATACAAACTGGTCAGCTGCTCTGACCTTGTGTGATGCGAAGACCCAAGAGGTGATATTGAGATCACATGAACAAAAATAGCTCGCATGGTTCGGTCTGTAGTTTTGCTTTTTCTCCATGTCCCTGTTGTCCAGTGAGTGATGTATTTCATTAAACCATCCCTCACACATACTGCATTTTTTTGTTTGCTTGTTTTGTAATCCTCAGGCTCTTATAGCAATCTTGGCAGGTGAAGATAAGTTCAAAACTTTCAAGTGTTTTGGTTTATATTTAATATATCTGATACCCTTGTTTTAATATAAACATCACCCTGTCTGTGTAGCAGTCAACAAAGCTATTTCCAAGTAAGCTACATTTTATGACAGATCATATTCCACGAAGCAACACAGAAGAGAGAGTGCTGTGCTCCGATGCGCCCTCTACTGGTCACTGTGATGGTGACATATAAGGCCGCTACCTGTAACATACAGGTGCGTACATGCCAGGTAGAGTAGTGACAGTAGGACAGTGAGGAAAACACACATTATAAGATAGAGGATGTCATATACTGTAAGCACTGTGGAGTGGAAAAACGACTTGCTATATTCCACGACTGTAAAAAGCAGAAATCACAGAAAGCACAAAACCAGGAAAATGTCCAAAAGACCAAAAATCCTGAAAAAATAACAGTCTCATCCCTGCTTTTTAAATAAAACTCATTTATTAATATGTGTTGATGTTATGTTTCTGTAAAAGAAGGCATGGCGTTGGACAAATCCTTTAATAACTGCACATGCGTTCAGCACATGCCAGCACACACACACACACACACACGCACACAGACACGACTCAAACAGGCAGGCTGGAAATCTGCAGCCTTTCATGCAGGCATCTGAGGGGTGATGATGACATCTTTCCCTCACACACACGTCCGCCTCCTTCGCTCTCATCACACAAACACACACATAAGCAAACACACATTCACAGGCACAAATACAGTTATATTTACAAACACACACGTTCTAGGGGGGGTAAGGATTATCCGATTTGATTCGGGGAGCCCCGGCCAGCTGTGTGAGATATGGCTGTGTCGATTCAAACAAGCTGGTTGGGATCATTAACGCATCGTATCGGCCATCTTTTGAACAGGGAAACCTGATTCGACAGTCAAAATGGTGAATATTGATTTCTCTATTAGTGTCTCTGTCTTTCGCATCTTTCTCTCTCTGCCCGTGTCACACTCGGCTGTGACCGCCCCCCCCTCCCTTTGTGAATGTGGCTGTAGCTCATGCTGCATTCAAGTGATGTGGGAATAATCGCTGGAACGACATGACAGCTCAAAGCAACAGCTTGGAAGTGCTCGTGTATTCAAACGCGTTTGAAGCCACCATACGCCATGATTGAAGTTTTCTGTACACTTTGGATGCTCAGGATGATTATTTTCAGTGTTTTCACACTTGACACACAGACACACACACACACTTAGTGAGTGATACATTTGAATTTGTGTTTTACATCTAAACAAACAAAAAAAATATAAATAGTAGTTGTGCAATGCCATTGCATTTTATTCTGTTTAATTTTGAAGAGACACTGTCATTTACAGAGTGGTTCTATTTGGATGCTTTATATTATAAGGACTTATTCCTATTCTGTGTTTTTGTTTTTTTCTATTTTACTGGGGCAGAATGGGAGATTTTTGTGTTGAATTTTTGTGTTTTGTGTTTGTTAATTTCTGTTGATATTTCTGCAGAGTAATAGCAAACAAAGGTACATTATGTCACATAATGTACCTTTGTCACAGTAAAATGTGCAACTGGTCAGAAATTTGAGTTATTTTATTCAGGTGCCTTGCCTGTAGGTGCCTTGCCTAATAACATTATAGTGCTAATAACTTCAACATTTCTGTTTCCTAGCTGGATAATGTTGAGTCACAAACGAGATTCACATCCCTACTACATACTGTACAAACACAGACAATACACACACACAAACACACACACAAGCATCCCCCATCATCATCCAGACATGCAGAAAGTGACAAGACAAGCAGGCGGTGTTTTGAGTGCTGCTTGAGACAGTGTGAATCCTCCTTGCAAGACTGGTTAATGAATTGGCAAAAGTCCCCTGCGTCCTCTGCCAAACAGCAGAGTATCAAAAATATAGCCGTGGCATCTGTTCCTCAGCCAGGAGGGCCCATCCCTCCTTCATTCTTTTTCTGTTTTTCCTCTTCTCTATTTATTCATCATCACTTCTTCACAATCTTTTTTCTCCCCTGGAAGAGCAGCGTGTTTCTAATTACCTCAGGGCTATTCATTACAAATGACACACTCCACATTGCTCAGCAGAGATATTTGGAGTGCAGAAGAAAATGGGGTTTGCCTTCACACTGTGTTCTTCTATATTGATGAAAAGGGAGATAGAGGGGAGGAAAGCTTTTATCTTTGACAAAATACTACGCCGGGGCACAAATATCTTCTTTTATTGTGAGACTATCTTCTCTGTGAAGAATCTGTCAAAGGGAGTTGGTCTTGCTTGAGAGAGCGCAGAGAGAAAGTTTGATCTTGCCCTATCTGCGGCTGTGAATCACCTGGCGTAGGCACGCATGATACAACTGACATGAGAAAGATTAATTACGCCCTTAAAATGATCAAACCCGCAGGAAGCGTAACGTCTACACAGTCTGCACGGCCGCGCTCCGTTTCTATTTCACAGAAAATCAACAGCCTACGTATCAGAGGACACACAATCATTGCAAATGCGGCATGTCTCTGTTGGAAAATACTTTTTGGTGATACTTTGCGAGCACTTTGACAGTGTTGCCATATCAAACACTATGTTTTGAAACAATAATCAGGCATCCAGCTGCCTGTCTTGTGACCAAACGTTAAATAAACATATTCAATCAGCCCCCAACGGTGCGCGTCATTTACCTCCTGCTAGTTAAGGCATAGCGAGTACAGCTGTCAACAAGGCTGATGTCGCAATCAGCCAATTAATGGCGTGACATGAGCGCTTTGTTCTGGCTTTTCTCACACAGTTTTCATGTTTGCTGACCGTGTGCAACAAAGCTGGCTCTTAGCATTTGTTTCAACCTGCTTGGTTTACCAGATGGCTGAGAGACAAGAGTGAAAATTTTGAAAATCATTGAAAAAGTACTTGAAAAGAAAGTCAGTTGAATACATTGACGTACAAAGGCAGTTACTATTGACTACTTGTGTTTGTTCTAAAGGTCAAAGGACATGACTGAGGTTTAGATTTTCTATCAAAAAATATAGCGGTAAATGCTACTGAGTGATATATTATCGACTTCAGTGCCAACAATTCTTTTGGTCGGGACAGAAGATAAATGCTGCAGCCATTTCTCTCAGTTTCACTCCTAACAGAATTACTGTTTACTGGCAAATCCCAACCATCTGGCACTCCAAGCATGCTAAGAATTATTTGTAAATATCATTCGCCCAGGTGTGGTGTAGCGCTGATCCCATTTGGGCTCAATCACTCTTCCAGGTCGCTAAGGCTCTTTCTCAATATGTGTTCTTGTGCGTTCTTGTGTCCTCCACGATGCATTTGATGTAATATACAACAAAGTACAAAATTATAAACAAAAGAACGCTGAGAACAGAGAACGGATAAAGATCCTGCATCGGATGGTGATTTGGCCAATGAGAAGGAATGGGAAGCCCTAAGAATCATTGTGAGAGTGGCACATCACCAAACAGCACTATAGTCTTTAGTGCAGAACCAACTGAAACAGCTGGGAAAATTACAGTAACAGCTGTGTGTCTTGAAGGAAATATTCACCTTAAAACACTTCCATTGATACAAATATGTATTTCCGATGTACCTTGCATTTCTGGAGCCATTTTGTTGTTTGGTGGTGGTGGTGTATTTTTCTAATTCCCACAGATAACTGGCCAAGCATAGATGACGTCACATCAAGATATTTCCAGTACAGCTACAATGGAGTTTGATAGCAGAAAACTTACAGGGAGAAATCCAAAGAGGAAGAGATGCCAATTCCTGCACTGACAGTGGCCTCAACTAGCCTGAGTAGCCTTTATGTTCTGAGTAAGCTTTTCCTAAACTTTAAAAACTCTCACTCTCTTATTCTTATTGTGCTATCGCGATAGCTTTTGCTGTCTCTACCTGCACATACAACACACAGCTGAAAGCAACAACTTCACAGCCGTTCTATGAGGGCTGTCGAAAGGCATTCTGGGAAATGTAGGAAATTACTAACTGGAGTAGAAGTAGACGAAGCAGGTTGAGGGAAAGTGGGAACACCAAAAAAGTATATTATAACACTTCAGTACAAAATTACTCCTGGATTGAATTGAACATCACAAATTGATGATAAATGTGTGAGCTACGGCACTCAGCCCCGTCTCAAACTGTGACGATCCGTTCTCTGTGCCTGTGTTCTTGAACAGTTCATTCTGTCCAGGATAACTTGGGAAGAACGTTCTCCACAAGGACACAAGTATCAACTTGGCATTCGTGGATTTGAAAATCACCTTGAGAGAGGCTGAAGCAGACATGCAGTGGCTGTGAATAAAAACACGGCTAAATTATCAACTTCAGTCAGTGATTAGCATAAGCCAAACAGCCAAGTCTATATTCAGAATAGCGTTTATGTCTGCACTTTAGTTTCATGCAACTCACATCAGTCTCTTAATTCCTACCATCATGCATATAATGAATTCAGTTCAAAGAGATTTGTATTAGCTTGAGAAGCTGGGCAATCTTTCCTCAAATAAAAAGGTGGACCAACTGAATTTAGGTGGGTTCCCCTCCACTGCTTCCCTGGTCTAATGTGGATCGGCCACATTGCCTCTGAGGCGAGCTCCAGTGAGCTGTGAACACACTCAGCCAAAGACCAGAGGGCCATGTTCGAAATAGTGTGGTGCTTCTCTATGAACAGGGCAGGGAGAAGCTGTGGGAGTGATACTCAACTGGGAGCAAAGGGAGAGGGAGGCTGACGGAGCAAAGAAGGAGTGAAGGATGGGAGGGGAGGCAGAAGGAGAGAAGAATGAAACGGGGGCAGAAAGAGAGAGAGAGAGAGACGGAAGGGACAAAAGGCAGACGAATGAGGCGAGAGGAAGAAAGAGCGGGCTGAATTTTGATGTTGATTTGATGTATTTTAGGAAGTATGGGATATATAGAACAGACCGAGAGGAGGAAAAGAAAGAAAGAAAGAAAGAAAGGAGAGAGGCTTGAGAGAGGGAGATGTGGAGAGTGGATGAGGAGCAGGCAAAAATAGAGAGGGTGACGCAGACGGAAAAGAGTCAGTAAAAAGAAGTGCAATAAAGAGAGAACGACACGTCAAAATTGCGAGCGGCGTGGCACGGCACAAAGAGCCACAGAGGCAGACAGAATGAACGGTGGGGGCTCAATTATCCACATTTCCCGCTGATTCTCTCTCTGCCTGTGATTGGACAGCTTGAATACATCACCTCTCACGACGTGCTAATTAGTGTTTGCTTGGGCAATCATTTCAAACAAAGTTTAATTTTGCATCATTATTACACACAAAATTCCAAGCTGTTAGTGCATTGTAAACATTTGATTAGAATTAATTGAGCAGTGGGGAGCGCCGACAGAACATGCGGCACAAGGAATCAGATGTTTTCGGAAAAGATTGTTCGCAAACTCTGTTCAAGACCCCTTGGAGAGATGATGTCATTACGGGCTAATAATAACAATAATTTAGCACACTTTCTCGGCTGCTCGCATTCAGCTCTCTGCTGTTGGCATTCAGCTCTCAGCTTGATTTTTTCCTCAGCAAAAACACACACGCACACACACACACACACACACACACACACACACACACACGCCTTATATTGAAAATGGCATTAGACAGATACTCATGCATCTGAGGCTGACGGGGGCCAGATCAATAAAGCTTTTGGATATTTGAAGACGGAAAATGACTGAGGAGGCACGCAGCCAGCCCCGAGCTGCGCCTGCTCTTCGGCGCTGTGTGTATTTAGAGAGCTATTCCTGAGGGGAAGGCAAAGAGCAGCAAAGCTCAAACAGAGCCACAGAGTCATTATTTTTAGTCCTGTTTGCTATGGGCTCGTTCGAACGCCCTCTCTCCTCCCCAGGAATAAAGAGCAGCAGTGTGAGAAGAGAAATGGAACAAGCCCCGAGGAGAGCGCGCACAGGCACACACATCATTATAAAATCAGATACGACCATAATTATAATCACTTCGTTTCATTTTTTACAGTTGGACAATATCATTACGGCGCTACATACATGCTGGAAGAAAGTAAAGACTTTTACAGGTCATTAGACAGAGGAAAGGTCTAACATGGGGGCGCTGTGGGATTTTAGGGCTGAGAACGGTCCTTTATCATATCTGGTCTCTTCTGGTCTTCCCCCTGCAGGTGTATGTGTGTGTGTGTGTGTGTGTGTGTGTGTGTGTGTGTGTGTGAGTATGAATGTCTGTGTGTGCACTAGTCAATGAGTTTGTGTGAGTTTGCGTGTGTTTATCTGTATGTGAGTGCATATATTTGCTTTTGAGTATGTTTGTGTTTCTGTGTGCCTGCAGGTGTCTGTGTATTGTATATGTGTGTGTGTGTGTGTGTGTGTGTGTGTGTGCATGTGTGTGTGTGTGCATGTGTGTGTGCATATGTGAGTGCGTCTGTGTATGTGTATGTCCTTGTGCCCATGTTTGCCCATGTTTGCATGCGTGTGTGTGCCACTGAAGCACCATAGACAGACAGGAACTCATTCTGGTATTACTAATACAGAACAAAGCAGAGCCAGAGATGACATCTATGATCTATCACACTCAGCCACCTGCTTCCCAAAAAGCAGGCCATTTAAATGCCACATCTGCTCCGGTGCACCACCATCCGCCAACCGTAAAACACAACAGAACATAAGAATATAGCACATACAGAACACACAGAATATTACCCATATATGCGCTTATATTAGTGCATATACACACACACACACACATATATATAAATGCACACACAGAGAACTGCAGCCTGACACCCATTCCGAAAAAAAAAAAAAAAGAAAAATGTAACCTCATTTCGGTTCACAGTAACCCATTTGGAACCAAATCATGCATGTGTGGCTGTCATGTGTTTTAGCGGCGGGCCGGGGATAACTTCAGAGGTCACTAAAGCCGCACACACACAAACACAAAGCCCATGGTCACAGAGCAGACTAATCTCCCACACAGTATGACCAACTGTCTGTGTTTGGCTCACTGTCTGCACTGGACTGGACTGAACTGGACTGAACTGGACTGGACTGAACTGGACTAGACTGGACTCGTCTGGGTCACCACAAAGGCCACACTCTGTCTCCTCAAGGTGTCCACTTAGCCTTATTACGTCCTCAAGTGTGAGGAAGACAGAAAGAGAGATAGAGAGAGATGGAGGAAGAGAGAGAGAGAGAGAGAGAGAGAGAGAGAGAGAGAGAGAGTCTGTGTCTGTGTGTCTGTGAATGTCTGCATGTCCTTGTCTGCACGGCACCCATTCTCTTAAAGGAAAAATTCACCTTCAGATGCTCTCAAACCGTTAGATATCATCAATGTGTGATGTTCAAAGCATTCGAGGAGTTATTTTGTGATCAAGTGTTGTAATTTACTTTTTTGGTGTACCCACTTCCCGTCAGTCTGCCTCGTCTACTTCTACTTCGGTTAGTGATTTACTACATTTCTCAGTATAGGAACATTTCTCAATGACTTTCGACAGCACCCCAGAGAAGGGGGTTTTCTGTGCTGCATATGTGTAGGTGGAGAGAGCAACAACAATAGCGAGAGTGTAGCAAGTTTTTCCAGCCGAGATAAAGGGAGAGTGCAGAAAGAACAATGCCTTGCCCGGTTGTTCAAATTACAACAAAAGTCATCAAAGAGGCAGTTTTACTTCCCACGCAACCAACAACAGATCCGCAAAGTTGCAAGCTGCGGCTGCATTGCATTATAGTGTATCGAGGCTACGGCCAGTTGAGTAATTTCTCTTCCTCTTCTACGATGGATTTCTCCCTGTATGAGTGTTGATCGTCGGTGCAAAACGGTGAGTCTAGAAAGAAGCCCTCGCTCTTTGATTCTGAGGAACTGACACCAAAACCTGACATTTACCGTTGATGTTTTAGATAGCTGAAAATGTTTCTGCTATCAAAATCCATTGTAGCTGTGCTGGAAATACCCTAACGTGACGTCGTCTACGATTGGCCAGTTATCCAAGGGAATAAGAACAATACAGCATCAAACAACAAAATGGGCCCAGTATCTATTGTTATCACTGAAGTGTTTTAGGGTGGATTTTTCCTTTAAACAAATGTCGCCCATGTGTATGTGTATAAGCTCCAATCCATTTATCCATAGGTGTCAGCGCTCGGTATGGCTGGACTGTATCTAAGTGTAGTGAGATCACTTTTTGACCCTGCTTGTTTAGCGAGGGAGGCTGGCTGTGGTTCAGGAGCCACAGAGGAGGCTGCTTGGGCTATTTTAATGAACTCCCTGCTTCACAGTGATGAATAGGTGTGTCTGCGCTCGGTGTCTGCCCCACCCCTTCAGAGGGCTCTACTACCAGGGCACTGTCGTAAGCAGAGACTTGCGCGTCCCAAACACACACACACACACATGCACACACACTCATAATGAAAACGACATTAGGCAGATACTCGTATTTCTGTGGGGTCACACACACAAACGCAAAAGACACAAACACACATAAATAAAAGACACATACGGACGTGAGCACACAGCACACACACGGATGCACACAAACACACACACACACACACACACACCATCATCGCTTACAATATAGTGCATCAATATTCTCAGAAAAAGTCGAGCATGGAACTGAGCTACTTGGCAGATTACAAAGGATGAAGGATGGAAGTGCAGGTAAACACCACCGACACTAGACAGCATTTGAAGGCAATTATTAAAGTAAAGCAGATGTAAAGCTGATGTAACCATAGCTTACAATAAAAACACATACATTACTGTAAAAAGAATAATGATCCAGTTTGCAAAGTACATACACTGTGTACAGTATGAAGAGTTTCCTTCCAAAATGAAAACTCCAACTTTTGGAAAAGCGGCATATACCCTTGCAAAATGATTACTGGCGTGACAGTAAAACACACTATGGGATATTACTGAAGCTATTTCAAAACCTTTACTTATAAAATAGCAAATTTTTTTGGAGGAAGGCAGCATTAAATTCACAAGACACTTGTTTCTCAAAATGGATAATCGTTTTAGAATGGAACCATTCCCTCAGGATCTGATGTCGGTGCTGAATAGCGATGCAGCGTGATGTATAGCAGGACGCTTTCTGACAGGGGAAAGCTGCATTTTTTAACCTTTATTTATCCACAGTACGCTTGATGAGCAGGTCAGCTCTTTTTTCAGCAATGCACCCTAATTCACATACACATCCATGCCTGGGAGGAGGCATGAGCAAGACACATGTACCATCACTGGAGCCTCTTTTGTCAGAACAGATGGAGGAGACTACGTCTATAACATTCCCCGCTTCGTTAGCAGTGAACCAGAACCATTTCATTTTCTCCCCTTTTCAGCAACGATTTACTCTTCTTTTCGCAGTGGTCAGAATGCTGTTCAGTATCTGTCAGGATCTTAAAGCTGTGTCGCAGAACATGCTCTTTGGAAAGGACATGCTCTATATGTAGCCCAGTCTTCTGGCCTAGCTCCAGCGCTAGAGGAAAATGCCTTTATAACCTTTGGTGTAATGCAAATGTCCGACTGCATGTCCAACTCTGTAGTCCCAGCGGTGCCTAAGGGGCCTTCAGGGCGAGATATGTCATATCTTAATGCAGAATCACTGTCTGTCAAGTCCTACACCATTAATTCTACGGAGTCTCCACAAACTGTTAGCTGTCAAACTATCAACTCTGTCTCTCTCTCTCTCTCTCCCTCTCTCTCTCTCTCTCTCTCTCTCTCCCTGTCTCTCTTCTTATAGACCTCATTTGCAGATAATAGGCCATACAGGGGAAAAGTGCCCTTTTTAATTATCCCGAGGATTATGAGGCTTGTGTCGTTCCCAAATGCTAATACATAGAGCGCGGCTGTGTATCTTTGCATAAGGAGGAGTGTATTACCCTTCCAATTGGCCTCTGTTGCTGATGGCTTACAGCTGATCTCTGCACACCTCATTTGATAGGAAAATAAGAGCTTGAAAAGCTCTGCATGAGAGATCTGTGTGTGTAATGAAGTTCTGAGATCCGATTAGGAAGTAAATGCCAGAACTCACACACCTAATGATAGAAAATGATAGATTGAATTAATCAGTGTTGAAAAGTATTTGGTCGGTAAAAGACACTGTTGAGAATTATTTTACTCTAATCAGTTGAACAAATTCAAGCCAGGAAAGAAGAACATACTGTGTTTAACAGAATGGGTCAAACTGTATTTGCTTTCTTTGTTTTAACCTGCAGTGTTGGAGTACCAGATGTGTGGGGTTTACTACATCAGGACAATTGTTGTTTACCACAGAATGTATACTAAGACTTAAATACTCAAATAAAATCAAAATACTTTCCTGTTATCGTCTAAACAATTTCACATTCATTGTGTTGCCCTGTGTGGCAAATCTACCCCTCTGCTACTTGAAGTAGCTGAAAAAAAGCTAAAACAAAATTATGGTTTATACTGTTTGACACAGGTCTGGTATTTACAAAGATAAAGAAGTGTGGCATTACAGCATATCAAAAGAGTACTGCATACTTTATATGATCTGGTACTGTGGTTCTCAACGTGAGGTCCGGGGACCACCAGGGGTCCTCGAGGGCATTCCAGGGGGTCCCCAGCAAATTGTTGAATTGTTAAACTTCATTATTTCATTTACAAGAACAATTATAGGATGTAGAAGAATAATTATTTTGATCATAGTTTCACTGTTATCTCTCCACCTACAATACAGATACTTCTACAATACAAAATCATATAGAACAATAAAAATATTCTCAGATTTGGGTCCGAGAGACAAAATCTCATCAAATCGGGGTCTGTTGCCCTAATGTCTACTAAATTAGGAGTCCTTGATATGAAAAAGAAGAGAAGCACTGATCTAGTATAATGCTGAAAATTTAGATGGGCATGAACACAAATACTGATTCATATACCCGCCTCTACACACCCAAAAGACCCGTTATATAGGACCGACTGTCTAGGCAACAGTATGTGATAGATGCAAAAGTATGTGCTGATTACTTGCCTGTTGCAACATGTTTCCTAACCTCAAATCTGACCCTTTTCTGAGTCTACATTTCCTTCGATGTGCACAGTAAAATATCAGCACAGGTTTCAGCGAATCAATGCAATCACAGTCTTCATTAATTACAGCTGCTCTGCAGGGCTATACAGGATTTCAAATCACCCACATGTTCTATATACAGTCCCCAATCCCCTCAGTACAGACTTATTTATTTTCTTCTCTTTAATTCTGTATTTTCTTCTTGGCTCGGTTAGCTGCTACTTTGTCAGCGAATGTGGGAGACAAAATAATTGCCTCTATATTTCCTGAATTGATTTCTTGCAGAGTTCTAATACAGTGGTCAGGCCGGCACTCAGGCATCCATGACAGGCTCCGTACTGCAGGCTTTGTATTTCAGAATAGAGCACTTAAAAGTCAAGACTCATTTTTTCTACACCTTGTTATCAGGGTCAAACGATAGCAATTCAAAACAGAAATCCCTTCAAGTAAATCCGTTTCCGGTATGGGAGACATTTTGGAAATTGCAAGCCACAGTTGAAGAAATCCAGAATATAGGTAACAAGCTAGAGACTGTGTGAAATTCACCTCATAATGTCAAAAAAACTAATTCCCAGATGACAGGTATATGACTATATGATATGCTATGATATGATATGCTATGACATGTGCTTTGCTATGCTATGATATGATATATGATATGTTACATGATATATATGATATGATATGATGTATGTTACATGATATATATGATATATGATATGAAGTATGATATGATATATGTTACATGATATATATATGATATGATATATGTTGCATGATATATATGATATGATATGATATATATCATATATGATATATGTTGCATGATATATATGATGATATGATATATGATATATGATATGATATGATATGATGTGATGTGATGTGATATGATATGATATGAAATGTGCTGTATCTCCTGCCAAAAATTTGAAATGCAGTGATAATTTCTTCTACTATACGTTCTTAGCAACCAAAATCACGAAATTTTAAAAGTGAAGTGAAGCAAAAACTCCCATTTTGCCTAAAGCAAATTCCTCCTGTCGTGTTCTCTCTTTGATGGCTAGAAAAGACAGAAGTAAAGCCTTTCTTGTATGATTTTGCAGCTCTTAATTACTTCACTTTTCATCCTGCTTTACCCTTCACGTTCTGTTCCCTGTGGTGAATGTTCAGTATAATGACCCCCCTGAACCTTCCCTTCTGGTACAGACTGCACTTTAAATTAGGCAACAGCAGAGGAGGTAACCACCACCCACATACTCAGCTGATGGGAGGAGAATGTAGGGCCCGGCTCAGGAGGAACGAAAGGAGGACAGAGGGAAAGAGATAGAAGGAAAGGGGGGAAAAAAAGAGAAATGTATGTTGTCCACTTATACCGGTCCTGAGTCCTGCAGTCTGGCCATGAACCGAGTTTTCCTTGAGATCTCACCCCTTGTCTAACACGGTCTTTGCTCTCAGGGGGGCTAGAGGGGTGAAAACACCCTCTGAACCTTTTCAGAACGACTTCATGACATCATGCCTTCTGTGAACACCCTCGCGCCCTCTGTGCGAGAGAGGGATGAGACAAGACATTCTGGACGGGCGAGGAAAGCGACGGGGAGAGTGAGAGTGCATTAGACTTCTGGCATCAACTGAGGCATCAATTAATGAGCGGGCTGGGAATGTGTCCATCCAGACACACTCTGCTCGGGGGTACCGCGGGAGGCCGGGCCAGGGCCACAGACAGCTGGGGGACATGAATAATTGAGGTCCCTGCTTTAAAAGTTTAAATGAATTAGGGCCAGGGGAAGGGGTGTTAAGAGATGTACAAGAGGGGGAAAGGGAGTGGCAGCAAAAATATCTCCATTATGTCTCTAATCATGAAGCGGAGGGGAGGGGTGTCCCGTGTCAGTGTTAACAACTTGCTAAGTTATATCGAAAGAAGGGTGAAATAAGTGCACGCTATACATAACACTAGCTTTTACGTTTATATCAAGAAAGTGCCTGTTTTTGTCCCCCATGCTTTTAAGGTGGATAGATCTGTGTCTATACATTAGTTGGAAACTAGTGTCCTCTTTTTGACAAAACTCAAACAAATGGTGTGTCTTCTCACTGGGATTCGTCGCTTTTTCAAATTTCCAACCTAATTCCATCAACAATGACCAACAGTGGAGACGATACTCCATTCATCAACTACGGACAGACATGTGAATGGGCCGAGAGTGGCCATATAGAGCAAAGCCAGTAAATGACATACTATCACAATAAGTCCAACCTCAGTACCAGAGCTTGCAGCCCAGTGGGTGAAGTCCCAGCAAATAAGGAGGAAGTCGTCCTCTTCCCATCTTTTCTCCCATTTCTGCTGTGCTTCATTGCATTCTCAGTACAACAAAGTAACAGCTCATTCAGAAATTTACAGAGTTTTAAGCAAGTGGAAAGTCTTTGAGACTGCCATTTGTTTCTTTGCTTCACTAGTTTTTAGGAAGTGTTTCTATGGGGTATGTTTACCCACATACAACTAGAAAATGTTCCTTTTCAATTGCCGCCTAGATTTCCAACAACCTCACTCACTCAACCAAGATTTGTATAAGCAATCTGGCTTTCAAACGGTAGCCGGCTCCTCTCCGTTTCACTAGAGGTTTTATCAAAAGAGATTGCAGAAATTCTTTATCTGCAGATAAATCCGTAATTGGATCTTGGCTCCCTAAATAATGAGTGTTGGGTCCAAAAATCCCTAGTTTTAGTTTTAGTACTGGCGTGTATAATTGGTGACTTACTGAAAGGCAGGTACAGTACGGTTCAGGTGTTTAATGATTTTTAAAAAGGCTCAGTGTGTGACACGACAACAGCTGATATTTGTAACAGCCAGTTGTCAGCAGGATATAGAGAGTAAACAAAGCCCCGCTGATTGGCAGCCGTTCCACTCTACAGAATTCAACAAAGACGACTCAAATTGGATGCAAAAAGAGCACACTCTGGTTTCCGTTTTTCTTCACAGATGGGAGCTGCTTATGATTTGTCTCCAGTACCTGAAACTGGGGAGTAAACAGTGATCAAATTGACATAGTCCCAAAGAGGCTACCAGCATGCTGGGTGCTCCTGGCTCACACTGATCCAGGGAAAGAACAGAAGGAGGGCCTGACAGAGGAGATGAGAGAAGGTATCAGGCTCCTTCGATGTGGGCGGCTTCCACTAAGCTGCCAGTGCACCACTGCCTCTCCGCTCTCTTTCATTTTCTCCTTTTCACCCTCTCTTGCTCCGAAGTCCAAAGCCCAAGAGAAATTAGTCACCCTGCGCGCCGTGGTGAGGGAGTATGTGTGTGAGCGTGTATGTGAGCGTATGTGTGTGTGTGTTTGAAAGAGAGAGGGAGTGCAAGGCAAAAGGAGGGTGATAGAGGGAGAGAGAGGGAAAGAGAGAGAACAAAATTGTTTTCCATCCCAAGGCTTATAATTCCGCCGTGTATCTGAAAATTGATGCTATATCAAAAAAAAAGTCTCTCATGGCCTGAAAAACGGACATCAATCTAAGCATCAGAAATATGCTGCAGTAAAGACAATAGCCTCTCTGTACTGTAAGGGTACAGTAGTATAGCTACAAGAGGAAGGATAGATGATGGAGAGAAGAAAGAGAAACAGCCCACAGTTCGATAATTATCACACTTATGCAAACTCATAAAAATGTTTCTTATTTGCATCAAGGTAATTCTATAGTTGTACAAAGAAAACATATCCGTGTTTTTTGGAGCTTGTGCACCTTTTTCACACAAGACAGTGCTTCATAAGTTAGTCACATTAGTGGAAATGTGAGTGATAAATCAAACCGAATCAAGTTGCAAATGAATAATTAAAGCGAAATGCTGTGTAAGTATTTATAGTACAAGTACAATGTGCACATACATGACTGACAGAGAAGACGATGATTGAACGGATGAAAGAGAAGAGTGAACTGCAGCTACCCTTGAGCTAATTCTATCATGGGGAGATAACAGATTTCTGTTTCTCATTCCCGTCTTGTACATCAGATCAAGGCTCAGACGCTGGGTTCTGCACAATACATTTAAAGACACGAGTACATTCTTTTGAAGATAGGAGCCTTCTTTGAAGTTTTGCTCAGCTCTTTCGTTGTGGGATCTGATGATGAAGAAACCTGACCAGCCTCTGTGTTGGGTCACAAAATCCACCCCTCCTCACACACACCCTCCCATTGTATGCGTGTTGAGGGGCAGGAGGGCAGGAGAAGGGACAGCCATAATCATGTCAGCAAGCCCCGGCAGAAAAACCCTCAAGAGACTAAGCCACTTTGTTCCAACTTCAGTAAAAAAAAAAAAAAAAAAAAGCCTGGACAGCAATCCTCCATGAAGCAAATGGAGAGAACTTTGACATAATTGCCAGCTTTATTGCGTCCTATTCCTTTAATTATAATCAGAACCGAGTTGCCTTTCCCTTGCCTTCTCAACAAAGAAATAACAAGCGTGGAAAATAACAGGCTCATTTTTAAACCACGTAATTGCAATTTTCTGCCCAAATTGCATTCTAATGATTACAGGCATGAGGTGGAGCTTGACAACAACACCAGAGAAAGAGCGAGAGAAAAAAAAAAAAGAGGAAAAAAAACACATTGCCAAGGACCCTGGGGCACCAAGAGAGAGAGAGAGGAAAAAAATCTGCCAACAAAAATGAGAGCTCTCTTCCTCCCAAAGGAAACAGGGTTTAGAACTGGGCTTCTCAAAATCTGCAATTCCCCATCCTTTTCACTGGGCTGATGGTTAAGGGCTCGGAGAATTGAGTTCTACGCCACTGTGCTGGAGAAGGAGTTGATAGGAATTCAGTGCAATGGCACAATATTGGGAGTGAAGGCTGCCAAACGCTGACTACCTCAAAGGAAGGGAATGGAGTGAGAGAGAGACACAGACAGACAGAGAGAGAGAGAGCGAGAGGGAAATGGAGAGAGACTGAGGGAAAGGAAAGGAAAGTAAAGGAAAGGAAAGGAAAGGAAGGGAAAGGAAAAGGAGGCTGCCTGATGCTCGACAAAGCTGAAAACCCCCTCCATGGAAGAGTGGATTCCTAAGCTCTGCAGAAGCTCTTCTCGACTCAAAACCTCGCTGCCCTGTTGAGTCCCGACCACTTCAAGAGTTAGCTGGAGAAATTCTCCGGCAAAGTGACCCGGTTCCTCCACTGTACACAGTGTATGCTGGGGATGGATTTAAAGGGAAGAACATTTGAATTTGGGCTTAGAAAATGTGAAGAGGTTTGATAGTGTGTGTCATCCCTAGACAGAAAGTACTCTGGGAATCCAGCTGGATCGGTTCCAAAATATGAAAGAATCATTTTGAAATCATGTCATATTCTGAGCCAAACCTTGCACAATTCCAAGGAAATTATACCCAACCTAGGAACCTAGGATACAGTTCAAATAGAAATGTAAAAGTCTTCTAAGATCTGGATAGAAGTCAAGTTTAATTTGGATCATTTGGATTGAATCTCATAGGAGTCTAACATGATACAAATTGGTTCCAAAGGATAGGTTCCTATAACAAACATACCTCAGAAAAAGATCTCTTTACTTGAATTATGAGTAGTTATATTATGTTTTATGGATGTACTGTATTTGCTATGGCAAGAGGACGTGAGTTAGCTGAGACATCTTGCAGACAAATACACTAATATTTGATGAGACATTGCAGCGTACATTGTAATTCAGGTTCAATCAAGGAGTTCAAGCAAAAAGTTAAATGCACTGTGGGATCCTGTTCAAATGCGCGGCACGAGCTGTTCACTGCTCCCGTTCCATAACAAAGCCGTGTGAACTTTACATGATCGGGCCTGCAGGACCCCGGTCTGCACCCCAGTCAGACACACTGAGTGGACAACAGATGCAACTGAGTTAACCAACCAATAACAAAGCAAGAAGCCTATACACACATACACATGCGCAAACACACAGGTCATGTCACTTACACACACACACACACACACACAATAAACACTTTCTTTCTGCTTTACTGTGTCTCTCACTCTCTCTCTCTTTCACACACACACATAGCAAATCAACATAAATAAATAAGAGATGGAGTTGTGTTTCACAGCCTAATCTCTAAGGAGAAACCAGCTTGCTGCATCGGCAAGGATCAGGCCCGGGCGAGTGAGTGGGACACTGCTGGCTTCCAGGCAACCAATTTGTTTGTTTATTGTCTTGGTGTTTTGTCGCGGTTACAGTTCATTGCAGCCAGCCTATCTTGGGCATGCTCCTTTAAATGGCATCTATAAAACATGGGATGTGCTCCCCCCACGTCCTCTTCCTCCTCACATGACGAAGCGGCACACTCGCGTCACGATGCTGCATTTCGACCGCTACGATGGGGCTTAGAAATTCCCCTTAAACACTCAACGGATTCACCTCAGCGGCTATGGCTGGCGCTTTGAGAGGTGGAACAAACTGTGCTTTCTAAACACATTAGCCTGTGAACGGCGCTGAGCCGGGAATCTTGGGTTGCTGAAATCGGGTGTAATCATGTAGATAGATGGCTGACTTTTTATTGTTCCGCAAAGCCAAATGCACAGCGCTGGTGTTGAATACCAAGTTTCTCAAATGAGGCAATACCCAAGATTTTATGGTTAACTCATGGCGCTGCAGTGCTACGTTCCCTGTGACAAGACACTGGGCTGTCATATGCACTTGCACTGTATGCATAAAATGACACATTAGACATGCCTGCAGTATAGGAAACTGAATACAGAAATGTCAGTCTTGCATTGAGAGTGAGAACAGACACACAGCATTTGGAAGGACTCCAGTCTTCATAGTACAACTACAAGTTCCATAGGGCTTCAAGTAGGCCTACCTATGTATAGAGAGTAAAAAGTAAAATATATGTGCTTGTTTTGTCTCATGCCTGCAAACACAAGCCAGTGTCTCACGTTATATTGATCTGACAGAGGGAGCAGGAAGCTGGCGGAAAACACAAATACTGCCTGGGGTGGCTCCTTAAAACTAGAGACAAGCCTCTTATCCATGGTGTTCTCTTCCTCTGGAAATCACCTGGTGGCTCATGCATATCAAGTACTCTCTCTCTCCAAGCCTCAGCCTGCACTCCCGTGCCTTCTTCAGGCTCTGCTGTTTGTTGCATTGCCTGTGCGACGGTGGCTTTTAAGTAACACGACTGAAATTGTAAGCTAATCTATCTATCCTCTGCACGCTGGCATTGAGTGGGTGATGGCATTTTTTTTTTTTTTTGCAGAGCTGCTGGGTGTTTTGTTACCACCAAAATGGAACAAGCAGCCCACCCCTCCTTTCCCTCTTGTTAGGGGAAATGTCTTGGCACGACGTCGGCAAGGTTATAAGGCAAAGGCAGGGTGTTTACAGGTACGAGGGGCAACTTCATGCCAAGTGTTTAGCGCCGTGACAAATTCTTATAAGTTTTCCACAATCACAAATCGTTCCAAGTTTCCAGTGTTTCTGTCAAGCGCAGAGGAACTGTCACAGACATCCCATCTCCGATAATCCCATGGTGGCCTTTGCTCTGCCTGTCAGCAATACCTACCAATAACACTGCACAATAAAACCCTCCAGAACAACAGTGGGCCGCAGGCAGCTTCAAGGGCTACTGACGGCGATCTATAAAACACTGTAATGGGTTGCCTGTCAGTGAGTGTGAAAGGGAAGATCTACGCCTCCTCTGACTCTCTGAGGGGACTTCAATTAATCACAGCAGAATTGTATCACCACGCAATAGGAGCCGTAAGGTTATTACCATCCCTGTATTCCGCAGGATGAAATGTGATGATAGCACTAATTGAGGGGGGGAGAAAAAAAACAGCTGACCGCACAACGCCTGTCAAGGGGATGAAGGGCAGATGAAAGAATGGGTCGAACAAGGAGATAGACCGAGATAAAAAAAAAAAACGAAAGGAAGTGGGAGGTGGGGGGGAGAGGGGAAAGAGAGGGCAGGAGGGTTGAGACTTCTACAGAGAGAAACACAGTATTCACAGTGGTGTGTAAGCATAATCATAAATATCTACAGTCTGCGTGCAGAGGGGCTGACAGGGAAAACTAGAGCTAGTTTTCATTAGGGATGCTGTTCGTGTCTTCTAAGCATAATCCACAAAGATATTGTACTTTTCTAAACTCATAAACAAGCTGCTTAGCTGGAGCTTTTTGGAGTTGAGGGGAATCACACTGATAGAGGACACGCTGTGAATTCAACTCCAGCTCCACTCCCATTTCAGAGCAGCGATCTGACTTGTTTGTAAAGCTTAGGCTACTGTAGGGAGCCATGCTTTTGTTTGGTGTTACCTTCACTAAAGGTACGTTATTCTTTTTGATGCCCATATGTCATGTGGCAACTGTTGAGTAAATGATGCGCTCTCCTTTATGTTGCCAATGTCTGATGAAAAAAAAAATCCCCAAAAAACAAGTTGAACATACTGCATGTCAGGTCCATATTGGATGTAATACATTGCGTCACATCACAAGAGAGGGAGAGAGAGAGAGAGAGAGAGAGAGAGAGGGGGGGGGGGGGGGGGGGAGCATAGGGAGTGAAATAGATAGATAGATAGATAGATAGATAGATAGATAGATAGATAGATAATGACAGGGACACAGAGAGAGAGAGAGAGAGAGAGAGAGAGAGAGAGAGAGAGAGAGGGGGGGGGTAGCATAGGGAGTGAAATAGATAGATAGATAGATAGATAGATAGATAGATAGATAGATAGATAGATAGATAGATAATGACAGGGACACAGAGAGAGAGAGAGAGAGAGAGAGATGACAGTGCTGATCATTCACAGGATTATCAGTGATCATTCAGTTAAAGGTTTTAAGGTTTTCTTCTCTGAAATTATAATGACCATACAACAGTAACTTCGGTGCAGGACCGCGGCCACACTCATTTCCCTTTGACTACGTGGCTTTCATCCTGCGCTAATAAGTTTTGCATTTTAAAAACGTAAGTTGCCCATTTGCAGTTCCATTAGCGCCTTCCTGCACCCAAAAATGAACGCGCTGATCTCTAAATGAGCAGTATAACTTGAATTACGATTAGTCTAATTTATGCAGTCAGCGATTTCAAAGGCATATTACCATACTGTCGAGTTAATAACAGCGATAAACCTAATCTTGCTTCATGAATATTGCTGTCTAGGATTAATAAAAAAGATGCATCTAAAAGGGAACGTTTGCCTGCCTCACCTGAAGTCATCTGATTAGTTTGTAGTACTGTCTGCTGCCCAGCAAGTTAATAACTATTTATCCTTGTGGAAACAATCAATAATCTAATCGATAAGTTTATTCATGGGTTTGACTGGTAGGCTATTTCGCAGTCAAACATGAGCTATTAGGCGTTTGATTATTGGGTATTCAAACATGCATTAACATAAATTATATTTCGCATTCAATAATTAGCATCCAGTGTTCGTAAATTCCATACATTATACAAATTCATTTAAAAATATGTGTATGTCAATACAAAAATACATATATACGGTTTCAGCGCAGGCGAATATAACCTACCTGTCGTTGTGCTGTCAGTTAATCCCGGGAAATGTCCCTCTCATTTGTTCTCCATTGTCAACCATAAAAACCAGAGATTTGTTCTTTAGAGAAATGCCATTTCCTTGCCGCTTTAAGGTGCCCTCGACAACACATAACCTAAAAAGACTGGGCTAATGTCAAAGCGCTCCAGACGCACAATCCCTGAGTCAAAGAAGTCTAAATTGAGCTGCAGGCTACTTGCATGCAGTGGACTTGAAAGTCTATGAAAGTTGCTGGTCCTCCGGCTCTTCCTCACAACTTCCCATTCGCAAAGGCGCTGCAGGAGCTGGACAACACGCCAGACTGTCACTCATAGTTTCTGGATTCAACCATGATGTGATTAATACAATCCATCCACATACTGGTTGCACTTGGGTTTTGGCAACGTCTTCGTGCAGTTAGAGAAATGCATTTGAGGTCCGAGGGATGCGAGAGCAACCGGATTCACGGTGTGCGTGTTCCCGGGCGGCGCTGCGCCGGTGTTTCAGCGCCATCCAGTGGAGATCTGCGGCCTCGGCTGGTGCTGATGCGAGGAAGGAGTGCAGAGATTTACATAGATGGCCCATTTATCTCAATCCAGCCACAGATAATAACAACTGGATGATTGTGCCCTCTTCGCGATGGCAGCAGACCTCTTCGCAAATAAAAACTATTAATTGTCTTTTTGTTTGCGCAATTACTGTGTAAGAGAAAAGGCCATAAAATGCACCTTAATGTTGGCACAAGTTGTGCCGGCACTATTTGTGGTTTCTTTATTGAATGACACAGTTAATATGGCTGTTTTTTTTTTTATTTGCAGCACCTATCATAATGAAATGTACTGCAACCAAATGCAAACAAACCAAACTATGAATTTAAAAGGGACCAGTATATGATGTGATATGGTTTTAGAAAAAGTGCTTGAGATGGATGAAGCTATTTTGGGACTGCGGGTATGCATAAAAACATTTACTGAGCGGACCTGGTGTGTTATGACATGCATTAGCACTCACTGAGGTTATGATAATACATCTGTTTTTCTCTGACGCTAAACTTCCTCCCTCCTCGAGCATTATGGCCCAGTCTAAAAAGGCTTCCCCCCAGTAATTGCATTATCATCTCTCCATTTCTCAAGCAGTCTCTTTTGTCTGGCCCCCAAAAGGCAGCAATGGGCGGAATAATCAATACAAGCTTTGAAATAGCCTGTGGAGATGGGAAGCAAACATTTGGATTTGGATTTGATTGCTTTTGGACACCCTCAGAGTGTTATCATCATAAACCCAAAGCCATCTACCTTATAGACAAGCTCAGTAAACACTCTCGCACACACACACACACACACACACAGAATCAAAGGGCAGAGCACACAAATCCTAGAGGACTAAGTACAAAAATGTCAGCCCATTATCATTGACCGGGCTGTGCTATAAAATTCGGAGCAGATATATAGAGCTAAGCCAGGCTTCACATCACTTTAAAAGCCTATAACTTCAGTTCATAATTTCCTTTAGACAGAGAAGCTGTTATTTTGTTTCTATTTAGGCCAGTCTTTATATGATCGCCTACCAGGTTGTCAAGTCTTTCTCTTTCTCTCTCTCTCTCTCTCTCTCTCTCTCTCTCTCTCTCTCTCTCCCTCTCTCTCTCTTTCTCTCTCTTAATCTCTCTCTCACACACACGTACACAGAAAGAGAGAGACAGGTAGAGACAGACAGAAAGAGAGAGACACAGAGAGAGAGAAGATGACCTCATTAATCTCTAGTGCATACTGTAGACCTATCTTGTCATAGCCCTGACACTGTGGTTTGTGACAGCGCAGCTCATTAAATCATATGACAGGATGAGGTCAACCATGAGGTAAGGTGTCTCAAGCTGTGGGAG
The DNA here is from genome assembly GCF_048128805.1 of Centroberyx gerrardi. Lineage (NCBI taxonomy): Eukaryota > Metazoa > Chordata > Actinopteri > Beryciformes > Berycidae > Centroberyx > Centroberyx gerrardi. The sequence continues at coordinate 12,590,809 of NC_136001.1, forward strand.
AGGAGATAAAGCCAACGTTATTAGCTTCTGTTGCAGAGCTCAACAAAAGGCCACAAGCACATAGGTCACAGATGAGACGACTCAGCCTCAGAGTCATGAGGTAATCCCGATTAGTGAGCGTTTGGCATCCAAATCTAATAAAAGCCAGGGACACTTCTGAACAGGCTCTGGTCTCTCTGAGGTGACACACCACAGGAGACTTTCATGCCTGCCAATGACAAACACACATCTCCTGCTTTTTGGGCATTATGTGATTTGACATCTTACAGAGGAACCCTCACTGTCTTTTTAGGTCGTGTTCGGTGGCACCTGGCATAACAGTGTCATCCTGTGCTTACTCGCACGTCACGCAGGGAGCCAGAGCGCTGTAAGGCTCAACAGGGCATTGATTGTGGTAGTTCAGCTTAAAATAACAGGCCCAGCAGGGAGCAGCGCGAGCCCTCTGCCTGAACCCCTCCTCGCCTTAACCGCAGAAGTGTGCTGGAAGACAGTGGGACGTCTACCAGAAAATTGCGAGGGGAAAAATAGGAGGCATAATGGCCTCAGGAATGGAGCCGGCTATCAATAATGCAGAGGAAGCAGCAGTTAATGCCCCCTTTAATTCAACAGGTTCGCAGACCCTGGGACACTTATTCTTCTCAAGCGTCACTCCAACCGCAGCTGCTGGAGGAGAGGCAGCTACATCAGGCTTTATGGCTTTGTGTGCGGTTGCACTGCCAGGTCTTTCCCCGACCTCAATCCCAATAGCGGAGCCATTAATGGGTTTTCATCAAGGGCCCGCCCTAATGGAGTTTCCAACTTCACCAACTCTCTCAGATAGTGGGGAACAGGAAGAAATATTGGCCACACAAAGCCAGAATATTTGTAAACTCAATTCAGTCTGAACAGCGGGGCTGCCATGAAGGCTTTGATGAACAAAAAGAGCATATTTCAAAGACAAAAGAGGCTGTAGTGGCTTGTGTTTGTGTCCAGTCAATCTTTCACTGCAAAAATGTGCATCTTAAGTTCAAGTTCAAGTTCAGTACTTTATTGCCATCTCAACATGGTTGATTGGGATTTGTTTTGGCAGGCACACTTAAAACAGACAGAGAGGGACAAAGAAAGGTTAATGAACCACAAGACGTAAAACACTTAAAATTCAAAACTGTAAAATAAAATGCCATAAAACAAAATAAAACACCGCAAATAGGCTACATCTTAAGAACTCATTTAATCTTCTAGTGAGTCTTAAAGTTGTGTTTTATTTGAAACAGGTGAACAAATTTGCTAACAAGGTAAGATAATTTTCACCATGCAAATCAACTCATTTCAAGAATTAAGTGACATTATCGTGACACTAGTAGGGGGGAATGCACCTTTTTTCAAAACATTGTCACTTGTTTCAAGAGAATTCTCAAAACAGGTGACACTGCATTGGAAATGAGTGAAATGATCTCACCCCCACTGGCAGATTTTTTCACCTCTTTCAAGGAAAACAAAATGTAACACTAAATATGAAATTAAATGAATGACTAAAAGGAACATTTAGCACTGATTGCTGAGCGTTCATACTGCATTGTCAGACCATGAAATATGAACTCTTGAGATTTTGACACAGTATTATTTTCATTTTGTCTTGTTTTCTCTCTCTGCCTCTGTATTCCCTGTCTCCTCTCGCTAGAGATCCTCTAAACCGGGCCTAGTGTCTGTCCCCCCATACACACATTTAGAATATTTATTTATGTCCACATAAATACAAGGTACAAAGGACATAAACACTATTAATGCAATCAGATATTGGGTCAGTCAGTTACAAGAGTGCCTGATTGGCAGCCACATTGTTGCATACACACTCTCTCTCTCTCTCACACACACACACACACACACACACACACACACAAGCACTCATAGCCTACATACGAGCACCTATATAGACACATAAAGCTAGAGAAAAATATCAAAGAAACAAATTCACCTGTCATATCCCCTGTTTCCATTAGATTCACAGCAGTCTTGGGTTACACATTCGTGCCCCGTGCCTCAGCCACCCCCCCCCACCCCCCTGACAGAGAAGTAGTGGGTCATTCATCAGGAGAGAGATTAAATCTTCATCCACTGCTACTGGATGTTGAGAGTGCTTCATCTTTGAGAGAGGAAATAAAAGTACAAACCATCCTTTGAAGCAAAGGAAGTCGTTTCATTTTCTTTTATCACTTGCCAGCATGTGTTACTGCAGACAGTAAGCAGTGATAAAGCAGAATCACAAATATACATACATGGTAATCATTAAAGGTTACTGGGGAACATATGCATCCTATTGAGTATATAATGGATCAAAAGTAACATGTTTGAGCACGAAACAACCTCCATCTGTTTTAAAGGTCTGCAAACATCAGTAAATTCACATTAGCCTCCTCCACAACATCTGCTCCCTACTCTTTTCCGGTTGTGTCCCATCTATTATACTCTGGCTCCATCTAGTGGAAAATATATACAGGTGCAATCATCTATTTATGTTATTATAGGCTACAGAACTTAATCAAAAACTGTACAAAACAACTCCAATGTGGTCTTTGTGCTGGTTTGGTTTAGTTTAGTTTAGTTTAGTTTAGTTTAGTTTAGTTTAGTTTAGCTTCAAGATGATAAAGCACAGAAATTAAGTGACAAAAAAATTCCCCCCAAAAAACTCACCTCATATGAACAAAAGAAACAAACAAACAAACAAACAAACAAAACAATACCATAAATTAACAAAATAACAAAAAAAATAAAAATTAACAAAAGCAAAGACACAACTACTCTGATCTGTAATCTAATCTGACTCTACCTTTACTATAGAAGTACAGAGTCCTTGAGTAGCCTATGAAAACATTGTAATTATATTGAATGAATACTAAAGAATAAACTTTTTTGTATTGTATGTTTCAAAACAAAGTTACAAAGTGCTTTATAGACAGTAAAAACACAATAACACGTGAGAGGACAATATAACAAATAGGAGCACAGTCCACATCTTAAGTATTGACACATGTATGTTTACCTGGCAACGATGATTTGTAAGAGCAAGCACAGTCTATAGGGGCATTTTTATCAACACTTCAGTCCTTGAACACTATCAGCTGAAAGATGGACTACGGTCTCAGTTAAAACGGTTATGTAACACAGTTGCAGGCTCCTATGGTTTTGATGTACCACTAAGTGCTTACTCTTCTTTTAAAAGGACACCAAAACATGGACTTTCTGTAATGCCATGGACAAATACAACCAACTGCACTGTACTGTAATCACTGTATAAGTCTGCAATGTTGTGCAGTGTTTCACATCAAAGGAAACATAGTTTTTTGTGGTTTGTAGGTGAAGAATAGTAACCAGGTATTTTCAATTAAAACAGCAAACCACCTTGGTAGGATGGGATACCATACAGTAGTGCATGTCTGGGCACATTTGATGATGGTGGGGACCAAAACACTATGTAGTTACTACATGATTACCACAAGCTATGTTTGTATCTCACATAATAAACCTATTGTATATCCTACATCACCTTGCATTTGTGCATGGTGCAATAAATCAGCAGTAAATAGAATAATAATGTGGGAACCAAAGCAAAAGATACATATGACACAAGATTAATATCTTCTCTGTTGCAGTGTGTCTGTAACATAGACAAGATTCTTCATAAATTGGATATCTTTTAGTCCTGTTTGTTACTGAATAGCATTTTCTGAAAAATAAAATGTGGAGGATGAATGTGCTCTAAAGTTTAAGGAATTTCCTTTAGTCCCATTATGTGAGAGTAGTCATTTGGATGGGACTGATATACTGTAGGTCAAACAATATGTAGGCTACTTGCACTGTTGTAGCATAATGATTTATGCCTATTTAAATAGGCATAAATGCACCCTGAGACTGAATTCATACATTACTCCCATGATGTTGGAAATCTTATAGTTTAGATTTGTGAACATGCCTATTTAAATAGGCATAAATGACATAAAATGTTCTGAAATCATCTGTCAGCTCTTACAAAAACCCAAATCATGTGTTAGCAACTTGATGACATAATCAGAAGAGCCTTGCTCTCTTGTTTCAGCTCTGGGGAGATTTATTCATGTTCACAAATCTAAACTATAAGATTTCCAACATCATGGGAGTAATGTATGAATTCAGTCTCAGGGTGCATATTTCATTCAAATATAATGTATTATTACATTAGATAGCCTCATAAGTAGGCTATTACAGGATTATTTCAACATATAGGCTAGAGTATATGTTGAAATAACCCCCCCATTATAATATTGCTATAATATCCCCATAGGGATTTAGTGCAGGGATAGTATAGTGTGTCTGTAGCAAATTTACAGTGACCTTTACTGTATGGCAGGCTATTTTTGTATGATATTAGGGTCATATCCCTATTGAATATTATATATAGTTTTGCTGTGATATCTTTGGAGTATCCTTCCAAAATGTAGTATTATGGGATTAGCTATTTAAGGTTAAAATCTGTCAAATCTGTCATTGTGACAAAAGCAGCCTAATATTCAAGTTCGTAAATGCCTAGATTTTGAATTTGTATTAGGCTATATTTTGAATTTGTAGCTATGAGATTTTGAATGTGCATGTGTTTTTCTGTGAAGCTCTGTGCTGCATCTCCCTGTGAAGCCCTGCCTTCTGAGAGGAGATACAGCCTGCTGCCGGATTACAGCCTATACGCAGGCGGCAGAGGGTTATTCTGTTGTGAATGAGGAAAACACAGTGTCTGTCTAAAGCGTCACATGGGGCCAGGGAGAAAAAATCGCTTCCTGAAATGATCCTCGTCGTTGGCTCTTTTTTCTATTTGCCCTGCGTAATATCGCATCGCTTTTAAATTTCCGTCCGGATTTTTTTTTTCTAGCCTATGTTTTATTGCCGATGATGATAAGCAAAGTTAAAAACGCGATGTCCACTCTGGTGGGAGGGATGATGCCCCACGGCCACCACCACCATCACTCAGGTACCGGTCAGAACTGCGGACCGGACGGGCTGCCGCCTCGGTTCCCCTACGGTCGGCCGGACTTCTTGGACCTCACCCCGGAGCTCCTGCAGTACTCCACCGAGCATGCATCACGGCCGGTGCTCACGTTGAAGAGAGACAGCAGGCTTCCCTGGCGGACGGGATACGCAGAGTGAGTGGTTACTGCACGATCAAAGCCATTCATTGACGAATTGCCAAAAAAATAAGAGCACCATATGATGTGTGTTTTTTGATGTGTAAGACAGGCTTGATCCGTGTCGGGCCTGTGTGTCATGAAGTGTTTTGTGTTGCTGCAGCCTCAGCAGCCACTGCAGCAGCCAAATGATGGCCAACACGGCCTTTTGCTATTGTACCATTCCTACAGTATTCTTCCCCTCTTACTGTAGCCTAATTACACAAACGCTCATTACCATTCGGATCAAATAATGACAACACCTTGGCATTTGTGGTCAAAGCTTTGCCTACAGGCTCCTCCTCGGTTCATTTGAAGTATCGCTATGAGGAAACAGAGAAGCTTTATCAGACATGGCCAAGCCATCCAAAAGTGAAAGCAGGAACTGCAGTCAACCTGAAATGAATTGTATTATTTCCCCAGTTACTCTACTACAGCCATAATAGCAGCAGGTTACTTTTTGTAGGTGTTCATACATTCATGATATTTTTGAAATTCAAAAATACCTGATTTATAACCTCCATGATATCTTTCTATCCCTCTCTGTGTGGCTGTCTCTCTCCTTTTCCCTCTCTCTCTCTCTATTTTCCCTCTCTCTTTCTCTCTCTCTCTCTCTCTCTCTCTCTCTCTCTCTCTCTCTCTCTCTCTCTCTCTCACACACACACACACACACACACACACACAAGTGCCTAGTCTGCATGGATGTGTTCCTGTTTGTGTGTGTAATGCTCTTGTCTGTCTCAATTGCTCACTGCAACTTAATTAGTTGTTGTCTTTCATAAAAAGGTTATGTGATGTGGTCACTTGAAGTAGTGACCGCTCACATCTAACTCCAACAGCGCACTGTGCCTAAACTGCAGAGCGTCACTCCACATGTCCTTGGGTTTACTGCATACTGTAATAAACACCTGCAGATACAAACCACGCAGCACCTATCAAAGTAACTCCATTCACTCTGCTGGCCAGAATGTGCTGCTTGGTCGATTCCTGCTGAGGAAAAACACTTTCCGTTCCTCTCGGAGGGGGGTGAGGAAGGGCTGAACAGCTCCGGTCCTCTGTGCTGCCCACCCCCGTCCGCCCTGCTGGACCCAGTGCTGGAGCAGAAAAGGGCTGAGTCATGCACAGTGGCTCAAGGGGACAGGGGAGAGGTTTGTGAGGAGGAAGCTGGACCCATTCTCAGAAGGATGAGCGAGAGAGGTGGAATGAGGATGCTCTAATACCAGGAAATTTTGATTCACTGTCTGGGGGCTGTGCACTGCTATCAGTGCTGCCATCTTGGAAATATAAGTCACTAAAATGTAATCGCAATATTGGCTGTGCTGTTTACACCACACCCCAATTCACTGAGCTGGTCACACAGCAAAATCTGATCATCAAATCAGCAAAGCCAGTGTTCATTTAAGTCTCAACAGTGTAAAAACCAACAGTATGCCAGTGCTTCTATTCATCCACACTCTTCACAGTTAATTAACACTTTTAGATGGGTTTGAACACAGAGCCGTATCAGCTCTATGAGTGAACAAACAAAGCTCCAATCAACACTTATCAGTTTCCAAATAACTGTCACTGAAAAATAAACACTGATTAACACTAGAAAATTTGCTGTGTACACTTGGATTTGGTCCGATCTTGAAAATCAGTCGTGATGCCAAATCGGGGTTGTAATCAACCTAATAGTCATGTATACTGGAAATTTTCTATTGACATGACTCTGGGGCGGCTGTTCAAAACTATCTAAGGTGTTAAATTAACTTCCCTTGTGCTGTAATGAGTAGGAACAATGAAGGCCCAACACAGTGTAGGTGGATGCTGTCCAGTTGGAGGCCGACCTGCTGGCTCTGCTCCAGACACCGCGCAACTTCAACGCTTTGATATCACTTACTAAGTGCCTGCAGTCATTCACTCTGGTGATTATGAGGATTCATTGTCGCCATTGGCTTGTCTTGGCCTTGCAATACAGCGGTTGAGCAATTTTTCCCTCCGCCATTTGAACATTTCCTCTGCAGATTGTTGTTTTCATAGTGTGTTGTCATGTTCTGTGTATTCGGTGAAAGGTGGTGCAGCAGTAGGATGCACAAGATTGCTCGGCAGTGAGGCATTTACCCACAATACTGTCCTGGGTTAAACTCTCGCAGGGAATTTTGAACCTGAAATCTCTGTGTAATTTCTGCGCCAGGGTTAAGATGCTTTAGAAGAGGATTCTGATCGATGCTGTAACGCCGCTGTACAGCATTGTGTCAGCATCCACATGTGAGTGCACTTACGGTAAGCCGCTCTAAGTGCTTCGGTCCAATGGCTATTTAATGTACAGGCAATCTTTCACGCCCTGGCATTAGGACTGTGCAAGAAGTGTTGAGGGGCAAAGGCTCAGAAGCAAAAACAAAAAGGGCTTTCCTGCACCCAAAACCATTTCAGTAGAATGCCTCTTTTCATGGATATCTTGACTTGTTTTAAGCCAAGATGACGGAGAACAAATTTTAATCAAATAATACATTGGAGAGTTGCAGTGCAAGGCAGGGGAGGGGAGTTCAAACTAGGGCTGGGAAATAATTCAATATTATCATTTATTGTCTTTCGGTGGTAGTAATCGGGGATTAGCAATTTATTATACTTATAATAATCATATCATGATGAAATAATGGTATCAAGTTATTGTGATAGACAATGTTGTTGTCTAAATTAATTATTAAAAGCAAATACTAAATATCTCACAAACTTGTTGAAAGTTTTATCATATGTATATATATATATATATATTATACGTTTTTTATGAAGAGTTTTATCATACACTGAATGTACATTTAATCTTTTAATGAAGTACACTGATGAGGTGAATCCAGGTAAAAGCAATTATCCCTCATTGATTTCCCTTATTAATTCTATACCAATCACAAAGGAGCAGATGTGGATAAAGAGATTCCACTGTTTGTCCTGGCACCTATTGCATGCTCGCCCGTCCTGGTGGGGGATCCCTCTTTGACTCGGCCCGCCCAACGTTTCTTCCATGTTTTTTCCTAATAAGGTTTTCTTGGGAGTACTTGACAGTGTTTTTATTTCCGGGTAGACTAGCCTATGTAGAATAGGTAGGCTTGCTATGTCTTGCTAAAACTTGCTATTGTGTGTCTTGTGCTTTGTCTTTGCTTCCTTAAGTTTGTGTTGCATCAGTCTGTTCTGTGGTTGATTGTGGTTGTCAGTTAGATCTAGTTAGGCTCATTCTATGTAAAGTCCTTTGCGACATGCAAGGGCTACAGTATATAAATAAATGAACTTGAACTTGAACTTGAGAAGCAGCCGAGTTAGAGAAGGATTTTTTAGCTTTGAGACTATTGAGATGTGGATTGTGCAAAAGGGGCTGCAACTCAAAATCAGGAACATGTCCCTAATATTTTGTACATTCAAGGTGTATTACCATGCAGTTAAATGCACTGGAAATCAATTTGGTTATGTAACAGGTGTTTTCACATAATATAGCATGTGATTATTAATTTTGTCAATCTCACCCAGCCCTAGTTCAAACCCTTGATTGACACTATTCTGTATCCAGATCCTCAGTTGATGCAGAGATACAGTTTCCAAGTTGCAGCATGATTTAGTTCCAGTACCTGAGTTGTGGTCTTCACAGCAGACAAGTTGCTGTAGTAACTGCTAAAGTATTATTTTAGTTGCTGATTTTTTTTGGCAGGCCTTGCCAGTCGATTTTCGTCACAGCATTGCACCATCTGCTCTGCAAACATGAACTGCAGTGAAACTTCCCTGTAAAGGAATTTAGAATATGACGAGACAAATTTGTTCATGTTCCGCATGCTGCGGATTATGAGGCTTTATGAAATAGGCCTACAGTATTTGTCCATCTGTCACCCAGCACCTGACGTAGCATCATCCAGCAGCAACCTGCGATTACCGCTTTTCACATTCAACTTTGAAACAATCCTCTCTCACGCTCTGAAATGTATCAGTGTTACGAACAGAGGGAGGAGACTTTTTCATTTGAAATTCTTTATTACCCACTTTTATACAATTTGTATCTTCAACAAAGGAGGAACATACTGTACAAACATACTTCATTGTTACAATAGCAGGCACAGATGTTTCAGACTGTGGGAGAAGTTTGTGACAGGAAATTATACTAGACAACTAAAATAATGGATTATTTAGAGCGATAACCTTTACTCTGAGGTGCTTTCAGCAGCTGTATTACAATGTACTACCTGACTTTCCTCTCATTGAACTACTGTGTAGAGAAGAGTTTCCACAGGATCACTGAAATAGTCTGTCCTGCTTTAGAGGGGATGACAAGAAATTAATTGCAACACTTTTTTTTCTGAGAGAAGATGTCTTATAACACCGTTCACTATTTCATTATATTTATGGCCTTAAAAGGCAGAGCAGCCGCTATCAGAGAATTCACTGGAATTGTCAACTTCCTCTTTTGAACTCTCCTTGCATGACGCAGGAGGATCAAACACAGAAGCGTTGTTTTGCCAGATATGACCAATGGCTTTCAGTCACAAGTTGTTGAAACATATGACTGAAACATAGATATCTGCCACAGTTAAGTCACATTATTGGAAGGCTTGAGCTGCAGCTTTAGAATCACATCCTCCCACATATCTGACATTATGTTCAATTATAGCTCGTTGAAGACATGTGACTACTCTCAAAACAGATGATATGGTGATTCTCTCAGGACTGGTGAGTGAAGCTGAAGAGTTTATCAAAAACACACCTCATTACACTGCAAAAATATCTATTTTAAGTCATGTAGTGTCATATTCAGCCTTAAAGTGTTATGTTTCTCGAAACAAGTGAAAACTTATGCTAATGGTGTGAGAGCATTTCACTTGTTTCCATTGCAGTTTCACTTGCTTCAGGACTCTTCTAAGAACAAGTGTAAATATCTTGAAGCGAGGCAGAATACGTCAGATCCTTCCACTAGTGTGAAGAAAATTAGATTTTCTTCACACTGGAACCAAGTGAAATTATCACACCCCATTGTCATACGTTTTCACTTGTTCACTTGTTAAATAACATTTTTCTTCAATACTAGATTACATGACTTGTTAAAGTGAACACAACAACTAACCAAAGACAGGCCTCCATGGCTGATACAACAACATATGCATCCAATAACAGCAGATACAATGCACACTATATTTTTTTATGCCAATTTCGGTACAAGCCTACCATAGCTTCAGTGCGGTCTCTCCGCCTGCAGCCAGCCTTTCCCAATGTTGCATGACCTCAACTAAAAGACCAAGCAGTTGGCAAAGTCAGTGAGAAACTATAGAAAACCAAGCAATACGCATGACTGAGCCAAAAAGAGTGCTGGCAGAACACAGCAGATTTGCTGTGATCATATTCCAATATGGATGAAAAGTTGTTTCTCCCTGGCCTTGCGTCCAGATCTCTGAAAACATCGGGGCCTTGGCAGAAAGTTTAGACGACAATCAGGCGACTTTTAATTCTTCCCTATCATTAGTCCTAATGCAGGGAGCGCGGTGCAGGACACAGTGGTGCCAGTCCACTGCTTTCAACTGATTAGAAAGTGAAAGGGCTTTTTATAATCCAGATTTGGGCAGCAGTTGCATATTGTGCCTCATATTTGGTGCTGTCTGATATCAGCGCTTCTGGACACACGGTGACCGTCTCCCCTAATGATTGTAATTACTTGAACTATTTGGAAAGGTCAAAGGTCCTGTTCTGATTGGATTCTTACCCTGGAATTCTTTTGTCTCCTTGGTTTGACATTTCAGTTTAAAGAGACTCAGGACAAACGTGTCTCCCCTCTCTCTCTCTCTCTCTCTCTCTCTCTCTCTCTCTCTCTCTCTCTGTCTCCCTGTCTTTCATTTTTGTCTCTTTTTCTGTCTGTTTCTCTGCTCTACCCCCCCCCCCCCCCTCTTCTCTCTTGATAAGTAATAAATTACTAATCCCCTCTCTCCTACTCTGCAGAAGTTTCCGGGGAATTTTTTTATTTGTGCAGTAGATATTATGCTATATTATCCAGCTAATGCGGCATTTATCTATAATTGAAACTGAAAGTGTTATGTAATATGCCAGCATGAAGTCCAAACTGCTGTAGAACTGTCTTTCCAAGTTAGACTGATGTGGCAGCTTAAGTCATACTGAATTAGTGGCAAATTTGTGTGGGCTTACACTTGTTGTAAAACTAACCTGCAGATTTCAAGGTGTGGTGGAGATAGGATGTTATTTTCTCTGTAGCCAAATATAATGATCTCTTACTGCTACCATTTCATTTGCGTATGTATTGTATTATGTTGCATGCAATTTTTAAGCCTCATTGCATTTTGGAGAAGCTAAAGGCACCCATAAAGTCAGTATAATTTAATCTAACGTTAGGTCATTATTGAGGTTACGGTAGTTTGGATATTATAGTTTTATAGCTATTTTTTAAGCATCAGAGAAACAGCTGCTAGGGAGAGTTTGTCTTCAGATCTCTGTTCTGCCCTGCTGCCTCCAGTGAATACCGCTGCAGCACAAAGGAGGATAGATGATGCTGCTGGAGTATGAAACCATGCATTACTGTAAAGCCATTATCCTCCACAGGCATCAGCTCATAATGAAAACACTTAATCCCTCCTGCAAGTTCCCTCTGGGACACGACTGCATCCTGCCCCACTTTCTCTCTCTTTTTCTCACTCTACCTCTCTCTCTTTCTCTCCGACTGCTATTATGTTTTCATGCAGTGCGGCTGGAGGATCCAGAGCAAACATTAGAAATCGTCTTACTCCCACCTCTTGTCTCTCTCCTCCAGGGTGATCAATGCGGGGAAGAGCATGCTGAACGAGGACCAGGCGTCTTGTGAGAAGCTGTACGTGAAGAGGCCGAGCGGCAAACACCGCAACTCCACTCTGCTGGAGGACAGCGGGGTGAGAGAGCGCTCCCAAACACCAAACAGGAGCCAGGCAATAAAGAATGAAATGTCTGGTCAAAGGCTGGACCGCTTTCGTAAATAATCCTTGATAATGTTTTTGAATCTGAAGTTAATGTACAGTAAATCCCGAAGCTGTCAGGGGTGAATGGCGCTGAAGGGAATTTGCAAACCTTGATTCAACCTCAGGCTTTACTCGGCCTGTTATGGAGCTAAACTTTTTCATTTGAGGAAAATAAAAACACAATATAGTCGTAGCAGCAGTGTATTGAAAGTGTAATGGCTTCACTCTACAATCGTTGCATGCATTGTAGTTATCTGATACTCAATATTGGTGTCTTCTTATCCTAGTTGGTATTGGCTGATTCTCCTTGTTACTTATAATTCCTTTACCTCTCCAATCCTTGTGGGACTTCTCATTTTTCATGCTATCATAGGAAGGTCTCCAATAATATCCTTAAGTGTTCCTCATGTCTTCATCACAATGCAAAGCATCAGAATTAGGTTTGTCCAGTCAAAAAAACAAACAAAACATACACAAACATTTGTTGGTCAAGCACCTTGAACCAGTGTCTTCACCCCTAGCTTCGTAGCAAGGCAGATTTTGCTCTCAGGTCAAGGTCAGGCAGCAGCTACGACCTATAAAGACGACATTTACCTAAATTCCTCTAGTTAAATCTGCTCTTAAGCTGTATTTAGTTTTGTCTCAACCTGTCTCCTGTGTATACCTGAAAGCGGCAGACCTCACTGAGGATTAGTTTTCTCCCCCCTTACAACAAAGATTAATTCATCAAGACTCTTCTAGTTTTGTTTGCATGTCCCGCCACAGTGGTTCACTCACTTAACCTCAACAGAAACTTCATACTTACACCACAGGTTTCCCTTATACAGTAGATGGTCCGATTTGCTTTTGGAGCACCTTGCTGCATAAATGTGCATTTTAATGAGGAAAAACTAATTTTCTTGAAACTACTATAACGGAGATACAGAGATAAGATTGGTAGTTCATATTAATACCACCCATGTGTTATGTGAAGACAAGTATGTTAACAGAAATACTTGCTACTTAATGAATTAGCTTAATTAATGGCCTCATTAGCATAACTTCCTGTGTTTAATATCATGGTGATTATGGCGGAACATTAAGCAGCTCTTGTTTATTTACCTCTCACTAAACTATTCCCTCTTAGACTGGGGTCCTTTAATCTTCCTAAATGTATTTACACTGCAATGTGGTCAATAGCTCTTTTTTGGAGTCACTACTCCAACCACACCCACCCACCGAATGACTACACACACACACTCACGCAAACACACACACACCTCCTCCACTCTGTCTAAATTAATTACATCATCTCTTGTTGCGCCCCCTCCCCCCCTCTTGTCCAGCATCAGAGGGGTAAGCAGATGTCTTGCGCCTGTTCATCTGTTCGTTAGTCTGTCAGTCCAGCACGGCTTGTAAACAAGCCTGTAAACACATAGGTGGCAAGGCATTGTGTAAACCCACTGCGTCGAGGCAGAGAAGTCTTCTGATGAGGAATAACATTGCATTTTTCTGTTTTTTCTGTTTGTTGTGATCAGTATACTACAGTGTTATTGCACTCAAACATTGGCAATTTTACTGTGCTATATCATTTTATACTTGTTGCACTGCACAAAATACAGCTTACAATGAATTTCATATCTTCCCAGCTTCCCTATACTATCGTAATCTAGCTTTTCTGCAGCTGCGGCCCAGTAAGACCTAGAGTGGAAGATACATGGTGCTTAGCATTAAAAAGTATCATAATGTCACCAACTAGGAAATCCCTGAGCTTGTAAGCCCTCATAAATCTGTGCCTCCTGACTCCTAACTAATCTCTAGTGAGATTTTGGACTGCACCCATAACCGTATGTATTTATTATTTTATATTCTTTTTTTATTTATTTGTTATGTCTATCCTCCTCTTTAGGATGGCACAGGAATCCCTCTTCACTTCTGGGGGGTGTTCGACGGCCACGCGGGGTCCGGAGCCGCTATCATGGCCTCCAAGCTTCTTCATCGCCTCATCAGAGACCGTTTGGGAGAGATCGCCCACCTGCTGGAGAACCCCTCCAACGCGCCCCCCATCTGCCTGGCCAAGAACGGCAGCCCGTACCAGGTGGAGACGAAGAAGGGAGCCGCACAGGAGCCGGAAGACCCCGATGCCATCAGCGACCCCTCGGTGCGCTTTCACATGGAGAAGGTTGTCAGTCTGGAGAGCCTGGTGATGGGCGTCATAGAGAACGCCTTCAAACAGATGGTGAGTAGGAGATTACTAATGGATGTTTTTACCACTAAGATAAAAAAAAACAACAGTACTTTGTTTATTTCAAGCTGCACTTGGCAACTTCACACTTTGGTGGCTCCACACGGCAGCGAGAAGCAAAAATGAGAACGTCAATATCCAGAAATATCCAGAAATCATGTAACTTCACGTCAGTAAACTGCCCGCAGCACGCTCATGTTTACCAACCTGGCTTGTCTGTCATCGCTTTAAAACAAAGGAAACCAAAAGGAGAGAGGCAAAAGATCTAAGTCCAGCTTTCTCTGGATGGAGTGCTCGCTTACAGCTGTTAAGGAGACTGTTTGTATTTCCCTCTTACGTTTTAATTCATCACTTCCTATGGGTGAAGTGTCCATACCCAACAACAGAACTTCATTTGGGCAAATAGGGTGAATCTATGCCGTTTTTCTCTGTTGTAGCCCCACTTTGTGTTTTACGCCGATGAGAGATAAGGCTGTATTTTTGCATAAAAATCTTGCCTAGTGCAGCTTTTAACAAGGGTAACAATGCTACTGATAATAACCCGCCACAGCCTAGGTAATGTATTCTTCAAGACCTCCTTGTTTACTTCCATATTTAGCACTGCTGCGTTTCATTTTTGTTTTGATTATGAATATGTATGGAGAAAGAAGGAGCTCTTCAGAGTGATGAGAGGCGGAGTGGGTTCTGAAAACCTCTGTGAGCGCCTGGCCTTTTGATTACATTTTTTTCCCTCTTCATTTCAGGATGACCTGATTGACAAGGAAAAAGCCTCATACACCATTTCTGGTGGGTGTTGTGCCTTAGCTGCCATCCATTTGATGGGGAAACTCTACGTAGCCAATGCTGGAGATAGCAGGTGAGAGAAATGGTAAAACAGGGTTGATCAATTTATCTGGAATAGACCTACTGTAGACTGCAGGATAAATGGTCCCTAAGTAGACTGAAATGGATTCAAACAGGAAGATTATTTAAAGTACTTACCTATGCAAAAGGTTTATAAAGACAACAAATGTTTGATTGTGACACCAAAAGCCATAACTACGGTCACAATCACATCAATCTAAAGTGTAAATCATCATGTAATAGGTGTTTAAGTGTCAAATGTCAGACATTACGGCTCTACTGTGTGATTCCGGGAATCTCCTGATAAGGAAGCCAATGTTATGATCTCACTCAGCAGCTTCATGCGCCACCTGGAGTCCGTTCTGTGTACTGCAGCATCATTTAGTCCACTCTACTTGCATCAATGATCTTGCAGAGCAACTTGTTCATATTAGCTGCTTGTGTGTAAAAATGGAAATTTGCTTCTGTCCCTGTGACCCTTCTCTGTCCTCCCGGTTTATTTGTTGTTCTCTCTCTTTCTCTCTCCAGGGCCATAATCATACGAAATGATGAAATTATTCCCATGTCTAATGAGTTCACACCCGAGTCTGAGAGGCAGCGGCTGCAGTATCTGGTATTGTTTATCTTGTATGCTGCAAATGACAATCAAAATGACTATATAATCAAATAATCAGAAATGAACTCCATACAAATCTGTGTAAGGGGATTTTCTATTCACAATATTTTTCTCCAAGCGCATTACTTATTACGTAAAATGCATAACCAACTGAAAGAGGAATAGCATAAATCTGAACATTTCAGTTTCACTAGTCGAGTGAGGTTTTACTGGCAGAGCAGAATCTGTGGCTCCAGTTGAGTGCAGCACATACAAGTAGGCATCCTGGCTCCAAAAGGAAAAGGAAATCCTGCAATCTCTCCAAATCGATGTTCACTGGTTGCCTGCTTTAGGAGCAGTTTTAGTCGTAGTTCTGAGTCACAGAGTGGGTGGATGGCGTTGGTACTGCAGCTAAAACAGGGAGCTGCTTTGTGCCTTAGGTATTTGTTGCTTCTGTGTCCTCGGTTTCCCTCTATCACATTTTTAGCCTTTTGATATTACACAACTTGAGGTTATATAAGTTAAAATCAGTTGCATCAACTGAAAAAAACCTTTCTACTGTTTCTCGTCAGCTCTTATTTCTTTACCTAGTAATTCTCTTTACATACATGATTGTTAGAGGTACACAGGAATATTTATTGTATTTATTATCGGGAACGGTGGTTTTGACCATTACACTCATTACTATTGATTGCATATGGTGTTGATGATCTAGGAATTTAGGCTTATTCAGTTGCTTTGCTCACTGTAAACTGCTCCGGATAAGAGCGTGAGAGCGAAATGGCTAAATCGTAAGTGTGAAAAGTATTTGTTTCATGTGTTAGAAGCCTTACTGAATTTTGAGCGGCATGTCATTTTAGGCTTATGTAAAGCTTCATACGCTTCAGTTTGATGCTGTGTTTCACTACAGGGCTTCCTGAGGCCGGAGCTCCTGGGGAATGAGTTCACTCACATTGAGTTCCCTCGCAGGATCCAGCACAGCGAGCTGGGCAAGAAGATGCTCTTCCGAGACCACACTATGACTGGCTGGTAAATCCGGGGATCCGTTTTAATCACATTTTTAATAGTTAATTAGTTTTTCATGAGCACTTTTGTCTGTATCGAGCACTGTAAAAATGTTCAGCACGGTTTGCTGGCGGAGTGTTTTACGAGAAATTACTAATGATTTTTCCACAGTCAATTTTTCTGTGGCTTAAATCTCGGATGTGTCTGTTGATTGGCTCTAGGTCTTACAAGACAATCGTTGAAGATGATCTGAAATTCCCCCTGATATACGGCGAGGGCAAAAAGGTGAGAAACAGATAAAAAATGTAATGTATTGTACTGGATATACAGCCTGTCATAGAGATTTCCAAATGTTATGGGGCTGAAAGTTTCCAGTTAATAACGCTGTAACCAGAATATGCACTTCACATTATCATATTGCTCACAGACTGTCTACTATTTGTACGTTAGTGTGTGGTTGTGCTATCTCTTCTTCACTCTGTGTGTGTGTGTGTGGGGGGGGGGGATTATATTTGTGCATTTTCAAGTCTACAGTTCAATTCTGCAGTATCTGTCTGGGCAGAAGTGAGACCTGCTGAAAATTGTCATTATTGTCTGCAGAGAAGTGTCCTTCACTCAGTAATCCCTCATAAGTGGATTTCCCTCGATAGAATTTAAGCACACCCCAAAGCGATAACCTACGTTACTGTGTGTGTGTGTGTGTGTGTGTGTGTGTCTGTATGTAGGCACGCGTCATGGCGACAATCGGAGTAACCCGCGGGCTGGGAGATCACGACCTGAAGGTGTACAACTCCAACATTCACATCAAGCCGTTCCTCTCATGTTGCCCTGAGGTGAGTGCGAGGCGTCTGAAGCCTAAATGCAGCGACTCGCCGAGCAGCTTTTGGGGCAACGCTGACTGTCAACACTGCTGAAGGAGTTGCCTCAGCGTTGTTGCTTTACTCACCCAGGAGCATCTTGTTGCCAGGATACATGTGAACAGATACCGAGCCCTGCGCTTCTCTTTGTTGCCTGCTGCTGGAAGCGTTGCTCTTTTACGTTGCCCAAAGCTATTGCCGCACCCTCTGTCTGATCAAAGCTGGGAAGAATGCACACAGTACATGACGTGCTGTTGTTATCTCTCTTTAATAAAACGAGGATAGAGTGCAAAGCTACACATTCGCTCCAGTTTTGCATTTCTTACATGCAGGCCTTTTTAACCTTTATTTATTTTTTTCAGCAACACGCTACTTCATTCTTACAGCTCAATATATTCAAACATGGGAGCTGTACAGTAGAGCTGGCAACTGGGCACTTATCTCCCCTGCTCCCTCTAATATGCTCTTATTTTTAAATAAAAAAAATACCATCTACCTATCTCATTAGCTCTTATTTCTCATTTCTTTTCATAGCACTCCTTAGCCTAGGATCACAGGACTATTATCAGGACCCCATGACTCTCGTTGCACTCTTTGCTATTGGTTACTTGTAATTTTGGTTGCTTACAATTATGGCGATCAAGGAATTGAAGCTTATTCTACTGTTGCACTCATTGGAAGTCACTCTGGATAAAAGCCTCAGCTAAATGCTTAAAATGTAAATGAAAATAAGCAGCTTTGCTGCAGCATATGGAGGTTATGTCCCTTGCATGCAAGCAAGCACATACTAAACACACACAAACACACTTACACAAAATGATATTATTTATCATACCACCATGATGAATGAAATTGGTGAAGAGTATGTCCTCCTATTCCAGGTGAAGGTTTATGACGTGGCTGAAAACAAACACGGCCCGGATGATGTCCTGGTCATGGGTACAGATGGATTGTGGGATGTAACAACGGACAGGGAGGTGGCAGATGCTGTGTCGGCCTTCTTGTCCTGCTGTGACCCCTCTGATCCCATGAGGTATGGAGTCCGCCATATAATCCTTATTATGAGGCTTACATTCTACTCATATGATTGTTACTAATGCTATGTGCCGTGTGAAAGCCATCAGTAAAATGACACAAATTTCACTGAGTTGTACAGTTTCATAAATCCATTGGAAAATAAAATCAATGCTGTGCTCAGTTAAGCACAGTATATCCACTAGGTGGCGACCTTTACAAATATTTAGGCCACCTGCAGCATTCTACAACAAGTTACAGCTACAGATTGAATTTGCTCAGAATGGCGAGGCATTGAAATCAATTAATTCATAAACAATGTTCAGGATGCAGGGGGCAGTTTGTTTGATGTACTTTATTGACTCAATATGATTCTGTAGTTTTTGTTTTAGGCAGCGATATTTGTGTGTATGTGTGCTTGTGCTTGTTTTTATTTCACAAAGCAGGATTAGAAAGTTAGCCAGATAACTGTGAAAAAGATTATGCTATATCCTGGTGAGACTGATTTAATCTGTAAAACAAAACATGAATATTTGGTTTAGGAATATGATATATTTCATAACACTTTTTAAGTTATATACGGTATACTTATATTCTGTATTCTGTATTTGATTCTGATCTTATCTTTTTCTTCTACTGTTTCTGTATTGTTTTTTTTATATTACTGTTTATTGGTTTATATTGTCTTTTATTCTTCTCTGTCTTTTAACAAAGTACACCAGCGACCACTAAGCTAAATTCCTTATATGTGTAAATATACTTGGCCAATAAAATGATTGTGATTCTGATTCTGGGTTTTGTGGCGGACCTGTTGATCCTGCTGTGTGAAATCCCCCCAGGCTGAATCTCACTACGTTGTTGACTCAATATCGTTCTGATTGTTTGTGCTTTTCTTTCCCATCTGTGTGAAACAACAGGTACACACTGGCAGCCCAGGACCTGCTGATGAGGTCACGAGGCGTGCTGAAAGAGCGCGGCTGGCGGTTACCCAATGAGAAGCTGGGCTCGGGCGATGACATCACCGTGTTTGTGATCCCGCTGGCGGGGCACGAGGTAGAGACATGACGAGGTGTCGCACCCGCCGCCAAGACAGGGCTGACTCCTTAGGGTGCTTCCCATGGTCCCTCCAAGCTCCCCACACCCCAACCCCCGGACCGCTGGGGCAGAGGGAGAAGAAAACACCTTTGTCATAGGGAAGACTTGGGTCTGAGCCGCACCATCATCCACCACCAGACCGGAAAACTTCAGCCTAACCCCGGATCAATCACCCATATTGTTCTGTTGGTTAGTCATATAACAAAACAACGTTCAGTGACATCATATGACAAGTCGCGCTCCTTCTCCCTGGCCTGCTTTATGTGTCGGTTGCCAATGAGAATTAAGTCCTTGTAGTGGTTTTTTTTTTGTTGTTTTTCTGTTTGTTTTAACCTTCAAAGCAGACCAGCTAGTCAAAACTGTGGGCTGGTCGTCATCTTCGTCACGTCCTAAAAAAGGGAACTCCTTTTTGAAAACAGTCCCGCACAAAATTTCACGGTCATTTACTCTAAGGGGTTTTTACAGGACAGAATGTGAGGGCACCAAAGCAATGGCGTCATGCCATGGGAATGTTAATGAATGGACGGCTGTAAAAACAAAAAAAAACAAAAACAAAAAAAAAAAAGGACTATGTGACCCAAGTCTGTACATTAAAGAAGCATGGAGGTTTATTGAAGTGGAATCGAAGAAATGGACCTAGTCAGCATTGGACCCAAACACAATCAATTGAGTCAGTATCTCTACTTCCAATGTTAAAGCTGCAGTGAATGATGACACCCGAAGCACTTTAAGACTGTCATAACATGGTCAATGGTAGCCCACTGGTTGATTTGGGATTCAGATTTGTATCTTTTTATTGAATGTGCTCATAGATCGGTATATTTTGTTTTACTTTTACCATTCCAGTAAAAGACAAAGGAAGATAATGCTTGTGTTTGCCACAACGTAATAGAATGTGATCTTCGGTTTAATTTAGCAGTGCGTTTTCTTTGTTCAGCCCTCAGAGGTAAAAGTGATTTGTAGTCCGTAAATGTCTCGGTACGGTAGGATGTGATAAACTTCACAAATATGCCTTATTATGCTTAAGAGATGAGAGGGACTTCAGAGTTTGTTTTTGTTTTGTTTTCTTTCAGATGCACTAAAGTTTCATCCTTGTAGAAGTGACAAAGAACATTGTACGCCCTCAAATGTATACCTCTTTTGTACTGTTTTGTTATGTCATGTTGTTATTTAGATTACCCATAGCTTTTCAAAAAACAAAAAACTTTGATTGTAAGCTGTATCGGAAAGTTTATTTTTATGTTTCTATCCATACTTGATTGTTTAGAGAAAGACGGTGCGTCTTAGAATATGAGCTACCACAATGAGAGGTAGAGGGATAATGTGTACCAAATTAGAAATAAATCTGATTTTTTTTTCCCATATTCTTTGAACTTGCTAATTAATAACCACACCACACACTTGTGTCTCTAATGAACTGCTATGTATTTCTCAAAAGGAAATGAACATGTGGACTAGCCAGCTGATGAATCAGAGTAGCTCAGCCAGCCTGTCGCCAACAAACCTTTTCCTACAAGAAATAAAGAAATGAAGAAAGAATGAAGAAAGAAAGAAATTGGAAAGGCACAGCAGAGTTTAAATTATATGACAACTCTGAAAAAAAATGTAATATAACTATTTTAACAGGAGGAAAAAGACGTTTGGTCCATTATTTATGCTCAAATGTTTAGTAATAAGCACAAAGCATTTGCAAATGCTGTTCATTGTTTCAAGGATTAAGGGAATTTCTCCTTAAGAGGGAATCCCCATTGTGAAGTAAAATAACTGTATAACCATGAACAAAATCTGTTTTGCCATTCACAGTTCAGTCGGAATTGTGACTGGCATTTTGGTGTAAATTCCCAGTTATGGCACCATTGACATGACGCCGTGAGAAAGTGCACAGGCCCTCCACACGTCCTCACAGCCCGCAGGAGGGACTGGTCAGATAAGAGGTGAATGGCAGAACGCTTTGTGTAGAGGCCACGCCAGAGAGATCCACACCCATTCCTCTTGTTGCATGAGGCTTCTTGTACTACGGATGATGTCATCTTTGACCGTGGAAGGGAGGAGGGGACCTGGGTGACTCCAGCGGCTGCAGCAGCGCCGTCAAGGTAGCCAGAGGCAGCCAGAACACGACCGGACATAGGGGGATCTGATTTCAAAATAAAAGCGTGAAGGAAAACAGAAGAATAAACATGTATACAGCAACATAAAATCATATCAGATAACTGCTATGGATTGAAAGGACCTTTTTCAAGATAGCAGACATTATGTAGTTATGTGAGTCTTTGTGAAGTTTTGGCAGCCTTACATATACAGTATATATTTTAAAGGCCTGATTGTGTGGGTTCCCTCCAGTTTCCTCCCACAGTCCAAAGACAGGCAGGTCAAGTGGATTGGATAGTCTAAATTACCCATAGGTGTGAATGGGAGTGTGAGTGTTTGTCTGTCTGTCCAAAGTCTGTCCAAGGTGTTTCCTTGTCCTCTGCCCAGTGCATGCTGGGATAGGCTCCAGTGAACCTGAATAGGAATAAGCGGGTAAAGAAAATGAATGAAAAATAAAATAATCATTATTATGACTATCATTATTATTATTGTTATTATTATTATTATTATTATTATTATTAGTAGTAGTAGTAGCAGTATAGTCATTTGACAATAAATGAATGGACTTGACAACACATATTCGCCAATAGAGTTTTTATTTTGAAAGTTGTAACCGGACGTGCTGTTGTTAACTCCGGCCAGCTTGACGCCGCTCTCGGTGGGAGGATCCTGTTCGCCTGCCCCGTTTCTCAGCACCCTCTCTGTAAAATTAGCGAATACTGCAGCAAGAAGTGAGTGTGTGTGTCACGATCAAGAGGAAAAAGCAAGTGGGGACTAAAATCTATAGAATCGACTCAGCTGGCTGGCGATAGGTAACTATGGAGCGAAGGTTTATTCTTAAAGTGCTGCGCGCTGTAGTTGCGCCAAATATCCTCTTTTTCTGACATACATAAATAGTCTAATTATAGCCTACTTACTTCGGTGGAAGAACTAGGTGGTGGCTTGTGCCCGTACTTAAACATGCGCCTTCTTTCTGCGTAGGTAATAGTTAAATCCTTGACGGTGTCTTGGTTATAATGTATACAGTGTGACTGTAGTTGGCAGGGTGTGTTTCCATACAACTGTTGATACATTGTTGGTAGTTTGAAAGTGAAGGCAGCAGATCCTGTGGTATGTACAGTGTGTCCAACTGCTGCGACCTCATTAAACAGCAACTCCGCATGGCAAATCTCCCAATGTGTCACCTCGGATCCTCTGACTGCTCAATTTCCTCATTATCAAGAAAGAGGGCGTTGTTTGAACTGCCATTATCAATTTTCTCTGTGTTGACCGTGACAACAGAATATGTGGAGGATAAAATTGGGAAAACATGGGTTAAGTTAATTAGGGCGAAGTAAATGCCCCAGTTTAGACAGCAGATGGTTTAATTATCTTGATGAAGACAAAGATTTCAGTTCTTAACTTGCAGCACTAATGATTTAGGGCTGTTAATGTGGTTTGTAAAGGGAGGAAAATATACATCTCACATATACTTAAGAATATGTTTAGAAATATGCTTCAAAATATACCAAAATTGCTCAAAAAATGAATTTCTACATATAGATGACACTCATGCGAAATATACATGTGCATGGGAAGAAGATGTATCTCCGGTGTCCAAAGTGTATTTGGAATGAATATGATCTACATTTGGCTAGTTTTTCTCTATTTGGTAAGACGTCTAAACACATTCTGAAGTGTGTTTTTGCAGTGCAGAGCAGCTGGACCCTGCGCTCCCTCCTGGAGAGCAGAGGTAGCCGGGTCCAGAGAGTCTGGTGGATCCTTCATCCAGCCAGTCGGCCCTGTTGGACTGCTTCATGACCCGGGTTACTGAGCAGGAGTGACAGTCTTGCGAGTCATGAGGCGCCTATTCTTTCTCTCCCAGCCACAGAGTGCCTCCTCCTCAGCCTCCATCTCTCCGTGAGAGGCTGGCCAGTGTTTGGCATGCCTTTCAGGGTCATCATGTCCCGGGCTGCGGCCAGCTGACTGACTCCTGTCTTGCCCTACTTTCTCTCAATAGGCTTTAACAGCGTGAGGAGCTGCAAGTGTCTGCCTTTTGGCGTGTTCCTGAATGTAGGCTGCTTGAAGGAAACCATGAAGGTGACCAGGCTGTGGGCTATTAGGTTGAAAATGGCCAGTGGATGTGGCAATTCGACGGCTCTAGTAAAGAACCATGAATACAGAGCAAAGCAGAATAGAGCTGCTTTGAAATACACTGTAATGTAGTTATCATTTCTGTTTAGCACCGATGATTTCCGTAACCTGCAGAAATTAACATAAGAAAATCTTTTCATGTTGGGCTTTTTTGACCTTTTGTACCTTCACTTTTGTACTTCCACTTTAGATTCAGGGAATGACAAATTCTATGTTTTTTTTTGTATCATAGCTCCTTTTACTTCCTTATGGGCTGAGTTTGACATTTGATAATTTCCATGGGTGTACCATTAAACCCATGACTCAGTGAAAGTAAAGTGCTGGTGTGTTTGTAACATACGCCCAAAGAATGTGAGAGGCTGACTTGATCCGCAGTGTATATTTCTGCTATTGTGTAAGAGCAGGCAGCTTAGTGCTTACATGTCGCTTTTATGCCTCTTGCATTTCAGTATTACATTGTTCATTGCACTTGAGTCCAGGGCTTATAGGCCTGCACTGAGTATGAAATTTTGTCTATAGCTGCACTGAAATGGAAAGGTATTCAAGACATGATGATTTGAAACACCCCAAAGCCGTCTTGTAAGGTTACTTTTTTATTTGTACACCAAATATCTTATCCCCAAAGTGATCTGTTGCTAGTGTTTGAGGCATGCTTCAGTCAGATACCTTGATAAGCTGTTTCATGCTCTGGCTGACGTGTTACGGCGGTGCAGACGACCTGTGTCACAGACTGTCTGCTCTGCCTCAGCCACGGCTTCTGCCAGCTTGTGAACTTTGGCCCATTTGTCAGATTGACTCATTAGAGGTTACAAAAAAGTAAAACAGCTTCTTAACTCCATGAGATCGCCATAATCTGGCTGGTAAATTAAGGTTGGGTTTAAAAACACTGCAATACAGGGAGAAAACCCTGAAACAATCACCATATTAAAAGTTGTTTTTATTCTCTGGTAATGTAAGTTGTGTTCTGAGTTATACCACAGAGATCCAGGCTAGAATGTGATCTCTGGATAAATGTTTTATCTGTTGCAGTGGCAGACTGTCAAAATCTAGCCTTGTTTCTATTGTTGTTCTGTTATGAAACATTTATCTGCAACTAGAGTGTGACTGAGCTGCTTCATACTTCTGTACAATAGAAACCCAGAAAATAACTTTTCAATATTGTAACTCCTGGGCTTCTGAATGTAGTGCATAGCTAAAGAAAGGGGGAAAACACAAAGTGCAACTCTAGGAAGCCTATCGGGAGAGCTGAACGATTGTATGTGGATTCATGTCCTGTATTATGTTTTGTTTGCAGAGCCTCAGAACAAAAGGTCATCGTCTCAGAACAAAAGGCCTATCTTTTCTTTGAAGATGTTTGTCTGCCATGTGTGTGGCTTGTTGATATTATACCTATATATACTGTGTATATATGTTATGAGGGTTGAAAGGCAGCCATGTCCCCTCGGTCAGGGTCACACTCTGGTCTGCACTAACGCTGCTCAGCTTGTTGCATAACTCCTCTGGCCCCTAAGCCTCAGGAAACCTCTTGAGAGAGCGAGGTGGTGTGTTCATTAACCCGGGCCAGGGAGGCTCGCTCAGATAGTTGTAGGAAGTAGTGGTGCTTTGCTTTCCTATGCATTTTAATGGCTGCTCTCCTCCATGCCGTGTTGGTTTTGGATCCCTAGGTTTTTCCGACGTTTTAGATAATGCTTTCCAGTGTCTGATAGCATTCACGTAACTCGTATAGCATGATGGGAGTCAGTGATGCGGTCTTTTTCGTTGCTTAGCGGCTTGCCGCACAGTGAACTCACCGTGTGACGGTGAAATATGTAAGAATTGAGATGGCTATGTTTAGATGTGGTTCACTCGCAATCTAAAAATGGTTTGGATGGGCATCTTAAGAAGACCAGGGGAGAAGAATGTAAACCCTTAGTGTGTTTTTCCCTCTGCGTCTATCTATTGACACCCGGCCAGTCGGCTGGAGAGAACTGACTCTGGCTCTACCGATGGATAATGAGAGACCGAATGATGATGTTCTTGGAAATGAAAAAAGGGTTGTGACAGAATTCTGAAAGGTCTTTGATTTCACCTAGAAATTTCATGTTTTTTTTATGTCTAATTGAATATGACATGGTCTTGCCCTTAGGGATATTAGGCTATTCCAAGTTATTACTGTGGTTAAATGAATAGAAAACAGAATATTACTCAAATATATCACAGTATCAAATCACATCACAAAATATTTGTTCCCCTACTTAGGTAATAACTTGCAGTGATGAAACAATAAATGCATGCTGTTATTGCAATGATTATAACCTAATTAGGCTTACATAATTCTTACACTTTTGACCATATCAGACTGCAGTTAGCTGGGTTTTATTCTTTACTTTAGTTGTGTCTGTGTATCGTTGAAGCTTTAACCTGCAGGTAACACAGAGTTCCCGCTATCTCAGTTATAACTGATCCTCAGTCAACACCAATGTGAATAAAGGCTTTTGAATATACTCTAGCATATCTGCCTGCACAGCTGGATAGATGAATACAGTAACAGTTACAGGTGAATGAAAACATCTACACCCTGAACTGAGAGCTGTTGATGTAGAGCCGGCAGAATGATGTTGAACTATTTCTGCTTTTGTCCCAGCTTTAATGGGGACAGTTATCTCCTGGCGACACCTTCGCTTTCATTCAGTGGAGTTAGGGTAAAAAGTCAGTCAGTTGATATGTTGCTGATAAGCAGCGGCCATTCAAATGTTTTGATTAAATCGGATGAGCTCAGGCTTTGATATGAATGTGGAGAAGGGGAGTGTTGGTCTCACAGGCCAAACAATGATCAACTCACTTGATCTGGCTTACAAAACTAGTGAAAATAGGGTAATACTTCACAAAGCAGTTGGTAACAATCTGAAACATTTTCCACAATTGTTACTGTCGTTAGTATCCATTAATTCCTAGATTGAGGGCATCTGTCATTGCTAGCCTGAGTATCCGGCATGGTTTGTGACTATATGGGACATTTTCATGCATAATTTCCTCTTGCCAGTGTGTCAAGATGTTCCTGAATAGGCCCCAGATATTACTGGCCACCCAGGACAAGTTATCATTGTTCAGTGCAAAAAGAGAAATGGTGTGCGTGAGTGTGTGTGTGTGTGTGTGTGTGTGTGTGTGTGTGTATATATATGTGTGTGTGTGTGTTGCGTCGCCTTTGGCAGCCCTCTCCTGGTCCAGGCTCCGCTGAGGCCTGTCCAAACAGAACTGCAGCCAAAAGCTCCTCCCAGGCTTCACAGAACAGGAAGTGGCTTGTTTTGTTTCACAGGGTGAGCCTCTGGGCCTCGGTGCTGCTGTCTCCCACTTGTTTGGCTTTGGACCCATCATCCAGTTTAGCCTGTCTCTTGTCCAGTTTGCCATCTCTTGAAAACAAACACTACTGTACAGTTCCTGTGGAACTGGTGTTCTTTCCAGCATCATTCTGAATTTCAAACCCATTTTGGCGAATTTTTGCTTATTTTGAATGCATTGGTCCCTCTGTGCATTCCAACCTAAAGGTACGCACAGGGAAGATATACTTCTGGGGGAGAGATATCAGCCTTGAAAAATATTGAAATCATAAACTAATGTAAAAAATGCAGATTGGTGCAGTTAGAATAAGGTGTGGGTCCTACCCATTGAACTGATATTTTGTAAATAATGAATATAAAATGAAAAGCAGAAAGCCTTTTTGTTCTCATTAAATATTCTGTACTTAATATCTCATATAAATCATAGCTCATTATTTTGCAACTGGGTTCTCTTATTTAGAAGCATTATTGCAATATTTCCAAAATTAGATTCCTTCTGAAACTTAAATGGATGATCAATTGTGATGGTTGATTTATATTCATCTGCTTCATCTTTCAGGGGATTAGCTTACTTATTGGTTTTGAATACGTATTATAAATGCACAAAGAGTGAGTGCACTTCCAGTGTTTGCTGCAGCAGTCTAAATTCAAACTGACATCTTTGACGCCTCCAGTCCTTGCGAAACCTGTGTAGTTGTAACAAAGTCTCTGTTGAAAGAACACAGCACCAAAAGGAATGGACTTTTTGGCAAGAAGCGGAAAATATGATCAATCCATGACCAGAATTTCCATAGGAGGGAGAAAGAAGCCAAGATGTTGAATGAAACCCTCAAACAAGCCGAGCGCACCCAAAATTCCCAGTATGCCCACAAGGTCTCAATATCCATGCAAGTCAGGCTGGGCAGTAACTCAATATTATTATTTATCGTCTTTAAAAAGAATCATATCTAGATTAAATAATCATATTGAGTTATTGTGATACACAACTCAATTGTCTAACGATAAAAAGAAAATACTAAAATCTCTCAAATTGAGATCTGAAACAAATGAAGGAATATCATTTTAAATTTACAGTTTCGTCATACTCACCATGCAATGTGATGAATATCAATTTGATAATTTAACATATGATTTTGCATGTGAGCCGATGTTATCTATAAACATCAAAATAATTTGTTATGATTATTGTGATATTCATTTTGTTCATATCGCCCAGCCGTACATGGATCTGAAACAAGCCCTCTGCGATGGGCCTAGGTGGGTCTGTTATGGTACCAAACCAACAATAGGTTAACAGTTCGGTTCGATCTGTGTTCGTGATAATTTTCGAATGGCCTGATGCTGCTGTAGTATTGAGTTTTGTGCACATTCTACAAAAAGGCTTAGTGTTGCTATGCATCCGAGCAGAGGTGGGAAGCGGGTGTGGGGGCAGGCTCGACTCCAAAAGTTTTGCCCTGAGCACAGAAAGATGAATTTCCCCTGATAAGTGGGTGCCCTCGTGAAGAAGATTGCTGTCAAGACTGTCTGGCAGAAAGTGGATGAGGTGGGGAGCCAAATGACTATATGCACAGCTGCTCCCAGGCAGCAGGGCTCCGGCTCATCCATCAGCCGCTCTGCTAACTCATCCCCACGCAGCCCGCATGAGCACTAGCTACAACCTGAATTCCCCTCCAGGGTTATTTGGAGAAGTGTTTGTTGGTTCGGTTCATGTAGCCGTTATAATGGTGGATTATATTTTTGAGCAGAGGAAACCAGCAAAGCTTCAACCTTTCAGACCTAGAGCGTAGTTGTTAAAGTCGTGAACGATTGTTGATGAGAAGGCATCCATATTTGTCTGCTGGGATTTTGTTTATGGGGGGAAATGCTTGTGTGGTATGTGCTGTTTCATGTTATACATATTACAGCATACACACATCTGTGCTTGCACACACACAAACACACACACACACACAGCCCAGCCCCCTTTGTCATCAGTCACCCGGGTGGTAATGCACCTCGCAGTACTGATTTTGTTATTAAGCCCCATTGCTGATATCTTGCTTGTTCCTTTAATTCATAAACAATCATTTTAGAGTAATGATATCTTATAGTCTTCTATCTAAATAGGACTGAAGAGAACAGATGGCATCTTGAGAGATCAAAAGCAGAATAGTGTTTTGTCTACTTCAGGACACCACCAACTACTTCACCAGCTGTTCTTATTTCCCGGACGCTTTTCCCTTCCGCACACATCGCAGAGGGAAACAAGCAGGGTGGAGCCGGAGAGAACGGCCTGATAGCACATTCCTCCGTGTCCCAGCTTGTCTTCAAACCCCCCCCCCCCCCCCCCCCCCTTCTCTCTCTCCCTCATCCTACTATCTTCCTCCTCCTCCTCCGTTCCCTGTGTAGCTTTGTAATCTAGATTTGCCACTGGGGATTCAAGGTCTGCTACTGCAGCTGCCTCTCTCTCTCTCTCTCCCCACTTGCAGATCAGAGATCCCCTCCTTTAGGTGCGATGTGATGCAGTGCTGTCAGTCAGATATGTCAAATGTTTGCTTTCAGGTCGTGAGCAGAGAGAGCCCCAGAGTTTCTGTGTTACACTGTGTACTTGCTTCATCTTATGTCTCTGTGATCTCTACAAATCGATTTGGTGTCTAAAATACAGAATGCACAACCAGATGACAAAGTACAACCGTGTTGCTGAGGAAAGCTTCCACAACAACAAAAAAAGTTTGTCTTTTGCCTCTTGGCCTCCTGTGGTTCTGCTGATGATTTTGGCACTTTGGCAGTCTGTTTGAATGTCTGTATTTAAAAAAAAAAACCCATGTTAAGTCTTCTTCTTGTTTCCCAACAGAGATGGCAGCCATTCGGAAGAAGCTGGTGATTGTTGGGGATGGAGCATGCGGGAAAACCTGTCTTCTTATTGTGTTCAGTAAAGACCAGTTCCCCGAAGTCTACGTGCCTACGGTGTTTGAGAACTACATCGCCGATATCGAGGTTGACGGAAAACAGGTTTGTACACTCTGCGGGGAAATAAATGCAGTATATGCAATGTAGAAGTGATGTAATCTGTCTTAATGCAAATGGAAACTCGTTAAGTTTGTGCCGTAAGCCAACAGTGTTTTTAAAGTAATAAAATGAACGGCGGTGAACCCTGAACTGTACCACTACAATTCGTAAAGAGGTCCATTTCTTTGAAACATCCCATGGAAGACCTGTGCACGTGTGTGTGTGTGTGTGTGTGTGTGTGAAGTTTTCGTTTTGGAGTGTGTGACGTCTGCCTAGGATCTGAGTCATGGGGAGTTGGTCAGCGAGCGCCTGAGTCTGAGCAGCAGATGGCTTGTTATGTCAAAGGGCTTTGTTCTCTTGTGCTGACCGCCGCTGCAGGATCGCTACTTGGCAAAACAGGAAATGACTCTACTTCCCAGCTTCCTGTTCAGACGGGGAACAGCGATGTCTACTGGCAATCCCCCTCTCTCCCCTCAGGACCCTCCTCCTGTCCGATAAACGCCTCTCATTTCCTGTCCTGGTCCAGCTGGGGGGGGGGGGGGGGGGGGTTAACTGTTGTGTTCTGGACAGGAAATATAAACTTAGGGATCCAGGCCAGGATGGGGATGATTTTGGTGGAGATAAGAGTGTCAGCTCCCTCGCTCCATCTCGCTGGGGGACTGCAGCCCCAGAAGAATTACCCCATTATAGAACCAGCTGGATTAGATTTGTGCTCTCTCTGCACAGCCCCTAAATTTGAATTCTTTTCCCCCCTGCGGGAAAATAGCATTCTCTTTCTCTCACCTTCAGTGGATTGGGCAGACTCTAAAAATAGTGTATTTTTTTTTTCCCCGTTCACTTTTCCTCCCCAAAGTCTGTAGCTTACAGTAAGTCCAGTGGGAACGCAACTGCTCTCGTTGCTCATGCCAACAGTACAGAGCCGCTTCCCACCCACTGCCTCTGCAAACCTCTATTTTGGGACCGTTGACTAATGCTCGTGCTCTGTGGGTATACCATGATCTATTGTCATTCATATAAAGTTCCCTTCCTTCACACTTTGGAAAAGTTTTCCGCCTGAATAGTGAGTCAGCTAAAGAGCGGAGGTGACTGCAGCCTGGGAGTTAATGCTGCCGTAGGGACAGAAGGTATCTGGTTTGATGCTCACTAATCTGCCGATTTCCCTAATTGAATTAATCAGTGGTGTGATTGGATGAGGACAGTCTCCATGTTCATTTGCAGAACACTGACAACATAAAAGAGACTTATGATGATTGGTTCAGAGCTGCAGTGGTAACGAGAAGAGGAAGGAAAACGTCTGTACACTGGATATTTTACCTTTTCTCGGCTCTGCTTTCGTACCCTGCAATCTTAAGACTTACTGTACTGTTACTGTACTGTGCATAAGACTTACTTGATAAAACGTACAAATCACAAGTAGTTGTATAGCACTTAAAGACATTTCAGGACACAAAGCATGTGTGGCGAGAGACGTTCAACACCATACACACACATTAGATTGCCCCGAGGTGAAGTTATCTTAATGTTATCTGGAAGGTAGAAAGAAGCACAGGCTCATTCACGTTACCAATTACATTACTGCTCTCTTGAAATATGTATGTCTTTGTTTTGCTTCCTGGTTTCAGTGAGCTGGTGTCTATAGCATCAGCCTTCAGGGAAAAATGGGGAAAATCCAAACAGCAGTGGCATTACAATGACTGTAAAATACAATATGTGCTTCTGCAACACCCAGGCACGGCTCCCAGCCCTTAACTGTGTGGGAATAGAAACCTTATTGTTATTAATGGTCTAGTGACCAGAGAAATGTCGACTTGTTTACTCACCAGGGACAGTGGGCAATATTACATCAACTCCCCAGAGTTAGCAAACTGCTAAATTTCATCTGTAGTCCCTAGACAGGTTCAAATGACAAAATTACAGATTTACAACAAAATGGAAACATGTTCAATTTAGGGTATGAATCATGAATCGAATATGAATGAATGAATAGAATAATAGAAAAATCTGTTTGCAGCAGTGGTTCTCAACCCTGGGGGTGGGGACCCCCCAGGGGGTCACAAGGTAATTTTGCGGGGTTGCGAGATTATTTATGGGATAGGAAAAAAGCATATTTCTACTATACAAATTTAATATCATGTCTATTTTTTCTGATTTTTCTCTTGTGAAATACTGAATAGC
This sequence comes from Centroberyx gerrardi, assembly GCF_048128805.1. Lineage (NCBI taxonomy): Eukaryota > Metazoa > Chordata > Actinopteri > Beryciformes > Berycidae > Centroberyx > Centroberyx gerrardi. The sequence goes on from NC_136001.1 coordinate 12,623,264, forward strand.
TTTCAGCTTCTAGGCCTCCTCTGATAATGAATCAAATGAAACAACCTGAAATGGGAAAATCTGTCTTGGTCGAACTCTGCCGGAGTCCGGAGCCAAAAAGGTTGAGCACCACTGGTTTACAGCAGCAGGGACCTGTCTGCCTTTATATTGGTCCCTCTATATATTTGTGTACTTTCTGTGCTGCTTCTTACATAAGAGTTTTAACCCCCAGTTTTTCTTTTGGTCTGTCCCAGGTGGAGCTGGCGCTGTGGGATACTGCAGGCCAAGAGGACTATGACAGGCTGAGGCCTCTCTCCTACCCCGACACAGATGTCATCCTCATGTGCTTCTCCATCGACAGCCCTGACAGTTTAGGTAAGGGACAATTTGTTAAACCGTTATTTAACCACATAAGTCACATAACACATTGAGATTAAAAATGTCTTATTCAAGGCAGACCTGGCCAAGACGGCAGCAACACAGAACGTTACAGGCAGACATGGCAGCACATAATGATTCAATATGACAAATATAACAAAGTATAAAATATGTGACACTCCCTTAAAGTAATCTTTTGCAGCCATATTTATCTTTGAAGAATCAAGGCAGTTCATGTCAACTAAGCAAGCTGTTTGTTTGTTAAATGCCTTAATGGACTTGATGGGAAGTAGGATTAGTGCAGCTAAAAACATCTTTGCCTCGGGCTGAGCAATCCATCATGAGAAGCTCTGCGCAGTGACTCTACCCTCCCTGTCCCCTTTTTTACTGCCTCTGGAGTACTTCAGCTCATTTTTGTCTCTCTCCGGACAGAAAATATCCCTGAGAAGTGGACGCCTGAGGTGAAACACTTCTGTCCCAATGTTCCAATCATCCTGGTGGGGAACAAGAAGGACCTGAGGAACGATGAGCACACGCGGAGAGAGCTGGCCAAGATGAAGCAGGTACTAAAGCCTCAGCAGGCCTTGAACTCAGTCCAGCCGGCATTGTGGTGCTGTGGATTTGGGGTGTACAGGTATAAATGGACACCTTCCCAAGCCTGAATCACTAAAGGCCGATATTTCAGTCCAATTGAATTGTTGTTTCAATGTGTGTAAGGTCTAGACATTTACTGAATTTGGATAAAAGCCAAAAGGAATGGTCGTTTTCAGCTGAATTATGTGTGTCTCCCTCTCAGCCTTCATTGTTGTCTCAGTAATGAGCAAACATATAATTTGTGATAAGCCGCAACCTATGAAACCAAATACAAAAGCCTAATACAGCGTACTGGTTACTTAAAACAATACATACTGCTCCAGCCACATTATTGTTAGCTGTTAATTTTTTTCATACAGCGTGAGAATACATTTATTAGTGACATACTGAGTTCATCGTAGTTATCATTAATGCAACTTTGGAATCAATAGATATAGACAATGAAAAAGAAAGAGGGAGGGGCTTAAATGAAATCACCAATCAATAGGATACTTACTCCCAACAATAAAGACAGACAATAGACAATAGACAATAAAAAACAGCCAATTAAGAAAAGGGAACAACTGACATTTATTCAACACAAAACTGTCCTGAGTCCAACAAGCCGACAAGCCGACTCTGTTGATCCCACAACTTTGGGATCAACAGATATAAACGATTAAACATCTTAGTGTGATAGAGATATACATTACCAAAATAAAGCCAATCAGGAAAGTGGGAGGGGCTTAAATGGCATCACCTATCGATAGGAAACTCTCTCCCAAGTCTGACAAGTCTGACAGATCACTCATGTCAGCCAGCACATTTTTTTTTTTTGGGACTGACAGATCAACCTATACTAGCTGCTGGTTATGGCCAAACGAATTTAGATATATGTATGTCTATGTATAGAGTATTGGACTGCCCACTCCATTTTTAAAAGATTTTTTTTTCCCGTCTGTGTCACTCGTCACTAGTCAGTGGACTTCCTCCGGGGAGCAAGCGGTGACAGCGCTGACAGAGAGGCTCTAACTGGCCTTTCTGTCACAGACTGACCGTAACATGTTGCTCTGTCTGTCTCACAGAGTGACACAACGTGCCACTGCCACCCATTCTCTGTCTGTCTCCAGGTCCAGCTGGTCATGATAATAGGAATATGTTGACAAAGCTCTCTGACTCTTTCAGGGACCGCTGTCAGCTTTTCCTTTCTCTAGAGATCAGGAACTGTTTGACAAAGAGTAGCACAAAGTCATCAGTTCAAGTGTTATGGATTTACATGGTCAAACAGACATTGTTCTCCCGACATGTACAAGCTATAATGTGGTTGGCTGATGTGTTGAAGCAATGTACTTCAAGCTCTGTAAAGTCCAAATCACAATCCATATTTGACAGCTCCCTTCCAGGGCCCACTCTAATCTACTTGGACAGTCATAAAGTGGTATAATATGATTGTGGTGTAATATTTTATCAAACTACATTGGTTTGATTGCACTATATGTGTTTGTATAGGAGCCGGTGAAGCCAGAGGAGGGCCGGGACATGGCAAACCGGATCAGTGCCTTCGGCTACTTGGAGTGCTCCGCCAAGACCAAGGACGGCGTGCGGGAGGTGTTTGAGATGGCCACCAGGGCGGCGCTGCAGGTCCGCAAGCGCAAGAAGAGGAGCGGCTGCCTGCTATTCTGAGCGCCACGCGCAACCGGGCCAGTGCAGACGCCGCAAAACCAACTGACCAACAGGAAAAAAAACAAAAATACACGCAAAGGACTGACCTTTACCAAATGGCATCTTTTGTACTGTATCTCACATTTCACGATAAGTGGCAGGCGGACGAACGAAAAGCAGTGCTGAAACATACGTAAAACAGGAAAAGGACTTTGTCTATATTACAACATTGGTTAGAAATTCATGTTTTAAGCTTGTGTTGATTTGTTTTGTTTCCTTAAATGGCACAATCTGTCTTTTACGTATATTTTTTTTCCTACTTTCTTGTATTTGTCATTTAAGGAGGCCGTGATAGATGCACATATTTGTATGCAATATTGTTCTCCACAAGCTTGGGCTCCACAAGCAGCATCCCTCCTAGCTTGTATACACAGTCTTCTTGAGTAGGGTCTTGTCCAAACTGTCCCGTTGATAGTGGTTCTATTCGTCATCGTAGCAGTCATGTTAAGAGGATGAAACTTCCTGGAGATTTGTTTTGGCCATAAGAGCTAGTGCCTTTTTTTTTTTTTGTTTTATCCTGTACACCTTGTACACACACCATCATGTACTTCTCATGTTTGTCAGATTGCTAACGTTACAGCTGAGGGCCTCTCCATTGTACTGTAGCTCATTTTACACAGTGTTGTCGTTGTGAAACTTGAGCATAGCCATAACTAAGGCTTTCAGTGCTGTTGACATCTCGTCAGCCCACAACAAACGGTTGCTTGTCTCATTTCGGTCAGTAAGAAACATCGGCATTCCCCTGACAGTCTCAATGTTCAGTCCGCTCACATTAAGGATAAGATCTGTTAGCTAGCTGCTTCTGTAATGTGATATATTTTTAAAAAAGGGTTAATCTTCCCATTCTATATGTGATCTGATTATTGACATACATCCCTCATAACTGTCCCTAATCTGTGCAGTGGACCCGGACGGGGGTATCAGAACTGGCCAGTCGAGACACAAGCCCATATGGCTGAACTATGCACAATGGCTGTTAGGACCAACAGGGAGATGACACAGCTGAAACAGAAACCACACGAAGGCCAAGGCCTGGTGAAACCTCCCTTGTTTGTTTACTGTGGGTGAGTGAGTTCACTTCATCCTCTGCTAGAATGAGAATGCCAGCGCGCTCGTCACACCCGCCGTGACCTGTTGGGAGTCGGTGTGTTGGACGGGTTAGTCCAGTCTCAGAAATCTTGTCTTGTTAGAACTGCTGGCTCTGGATTTAGATGTTTCCTGTCAGGCGACATTCTTTGAGGCATGTTTGCGAGGAGCTAAGTTGTTTGCGCGGAGTTTGTTTTCCCCCAGTGCCTTCTCTGTTCTGGCAACCTGTGTGCCTTTGGAGTTCCCTCCCGGAGCAGACAGACCAGCTGCTTTATGCCAACCAGATACTGACGTGGTCAAGACTGACCTCTGACATGTTTCACAAAGCTCAATCCTATCTGTGTTCTTTGAATGCCTGGGAGAAATAGGCTTGATAAAGCAAGAGGCGTGGTTTGTTTTCCCGAGTTTCTGTCCTCACTACATACATATTGAAGTTTTACCCAGAAATATAGTCTCGTCTTTAGCATCTTGGCAGTTTGGCTAGGTTATGCCACTGTACATTTTCAGTAAAAAATCATGGGAAAAATGACAAAAGCATCAAACTTAGCATCTTAGCATCAAACATCTGGCCGCAGCCAAAAAGATCCTCTTTGAAGTTGTAGAGTTTTGTATTGCTGCCAAAATGTCATGGGTGCGCTGTAACTTAAGAGTACATTTTTCCCATCCATACAGTGGTAAGATGGGGATGAGGCTTCTTATGATATCCAGACATTCCTGTTCTTTATCTTGATCTATTTCCCTCCTTGGCACAAAACATTTGAGATTTTAGGTCTCATGTCAAAGGGGCTGTAGGTCTTTAAGGCTGATGACTTCTGAACTGAATTGTACCATAGTCGTTTTTGGAGACACGCCACAGCGTCACTAAAACCTCTCCATCGGTCCTCGTTTTTGCTCATGTGTCCCCTCAGAATACTCCATTGTGAACTTGACCTGAAAATATAATGGCTTGAAATACAATGCTTGAAAGGCCCAGCAACTGTCCTCAGGCACAGACTCTTCACAGCATTCCTTTTCTCCGCCTCGTTGCTCATCTCCCCATGTGTTCCTTGGTTGCATGTCGTCGTCGGTCCAAAGGAGGGTGGATGTTGAGATGTCCGTTGAAAACAATATCTTAGGTGTTGCATGCAACCTCCTTGTATTCCATCATGCCAGCAAAGGAATACCGGCTGCCTGCTGGCTAAGTCGGTGTATTGTTTTGGTTCTTCATTCAGTATATAGTAGTGTCATCTGTAATGCAACTTTATACCCTCTACTGGCCAAGCAGATATGCTTTAACAGAATAATCCAGTGGAGAAGCTAGTATTTAAACACGCAGAGACTTTGTGTAACAAAACCTAGGTGTATTTTCCACAGCTCAGATTAGGTGTTCATGTGGAACAGGAGATGTTTTTTTGTTTTTTGGGACATAGTTTGCAATCACAGAAACAAGCACCAGATTAATGCTGTTACCTCAAATAATCTTTATAGGGTGGATACTATGTTTTAACTCTGGACTGTGTGGATTAATGTCGACAACAAGCACACTAAGAAGGCAAGAATAAACAGATTATCCTTATCAATGAAAACATGTGGGCCTTCTGTTACCTGTTACATAGTTGTGTCATGTGGCATGATGTTCAAGGGTCTCGCCAAGCTGAATGCCAGGGACTTCTAGGGAACTAGAGGGCATTTAACCATATGATAGTTGAGTAACCTTCACAGCTTGTAGCACAGCTTAACAATGAAATCATTCCCTTAGAGCAGCAGAAGGTCTAGTGCTGAACATATCACTAAGAGCATGTATACTGCTGTTGTGTGTATGCAAATAATGTTGCGCTAAATCAAAACTTGTCCTTATGATGTCAATGTATGCATGAGTAAACCATGGATCTTTACACTACAGCGTGCACACACTAAATACACACGCACTGACACACACATATACACTACTTTGGGAACCGCTTCTGCTCAGTGTTGTGTAACTTTTCTCTCTCTTTCTCTGGAAGTATTTGAAATTATAAAGGATCCAGATTTATATAAAAGCTCATTGTAATAATGCTTTGTAAACAGAAAGTGTTGTAGTGAATGTTTGATTTTAAGTGAACATGAACATTGTTAATAAACTATTTTTGAGACAAGACTGACTTGCTTCCTTGGTCAATTCTTCCAGAAAATGATGCCATCGAATATGCTTTACTGTATATGTAAAGGTGATGATTAATCAAAGAGGAAGCCTAGTAAAGACAATGTGCAATACAATATGGTTCAAAAATCCAAAAGTGTTTATTTCTTTCTCTTTAAACAACCATTTGAAAGGCAAGGCAGTAAATGAGTGAGAAAAGAGGCTATCCAACTTGTAAAGTGCAAAGAGTAGTAAGACGTGTGGTGATGAATTCCTGAGAAATAGATGGGCTGCTGTTCATTTCCTTAAACTTTAACATATCTTATCCAATGCATCATAGGTGAATTGCTGGTTCGCTGTAAGCAGGAGTATTATTTAAAAAGAGACACTGAAGAGACAAAGCTATAAACCCAATAACAGAAGATTCACCGCTTCCTTTCGGCATTGTCATCAAAAACAGAGCACTGTTTATTGCGCAGATCTATGCAAATTACTCCTAAAAAAAGGTCATAATAGAATATATTTTTAAATAATTGATGCCAGTGTTGTCTTCCAAGTGCAATGACAGAATAAATGAAATACTGAGGCTTGCTGTTTATCTTTACGGACTTAAATCTAATTATAATCCCTTCAGTTCGTAGCTACAAGCAGTTCCTTGTCCAGTGTTAGTTGTCTAAATGAGGCTGACTGTGTGTTACTGCTCACTTCTCCACTCTGGGTGCACACACTGCTGGAGGGCACTCTCCTCTGCCTGAGGACCTGCGACAAATACAGAAAGACAACACACAAGTTTAGTTTCTCACACAAGCACTGAATTTCATGACTACTTTGTGCATGTGATGTGGGCATGAATGAGTGTTTTGTTCAGATGCACACGTCACTGTATCAGTTTCAGCGATGTTACGGCTATACTAACTTTCAGAATCCACGTCGATTTTCAGGGATACCAATCTTGACACAATATCATCTTCGCCTTCTGCATCGGTGAAGTCAAACCCAGTGTACCCCTTCTCCTTCACACAGTAGCTGATGAACCTGCAAATGGAAAAGCACAAACTGATCAAATCACAAGTTTCAATACTAGCGATTTCACACAACAGCAGAGTCAGAAATTAACTTGGCCTCAGGGCAAAAATGGCCTTGAAACTTCATAAAATGCCCGTGAAATTAAAATGGCAAAAAATGCCCGTGATAATTACTTTTTTGCTTTTCACCTTGTTCACATTTTATTAATTGAGTTATCAAATATGCCTGCATGAATGGGAGGGGAGGGTAAGTCTAGGGGAGTGAAGGGGAGTCTATGACCGGGGTTTCTTTCCAGTGTATTCAAGGAAAATGGAGCGGTTTTTGATCAGAAAACAACCGAGCACGCAGCTTGAAGCAGTAGAAACTATTGGCACCACGCAACCAGCAGCAGAAAAAAAACGAACAAAACAAAAATGGCAGCTGAAACGAAAAAAGCACATTTCTTACCCTGCTCAACAGTGGCCCTGTGTGTATCAGAAAGAATGTGAAAGAACAAATTTGTGGTGTCTATGTACGCCCTGCTGTCTCCTAACGCTGCATTTGTTTATACGAAGAACTATACTTTTCTGAAACCTCTCCCCCTGCTGTAGCCTGCTTTCTCTTACTTCTCCCAGGTGGGGTCCTTGTTGAGGATTACAGGGTTTCCCACTACAATCAGCAGGGACTTGGCTCTGGTGATGGCCACGTTGAATCTCTGTAGAGTAGATACACAGGCACAGAAAGGAAAGGGGGGTAAAAAGAAATAAAGCCAATAAGCAGAGTTTAAAATCCTGGTCCTGGTTTTAATATCCATATATATATAGTATGTCCACAGCACCTATGAATTCTGATCAGGAAGAGGGAAGGAGTGTGACAGACCTTTTCATTTGACAGGAAGCCGATGTTGAAGTCTTGGTCCATCTTGACGTAGCTGGTGCTGCTGCGGACAGTAGAGAGCATGATGACCTTCCTCTCTTGTCCCTGAAACTCCTCCACAGAACCCACCTGACACCATAAAGGGAACATCTTTTAAATAAACTTCAGTTCAGGAAGGATGTTTCCTCAACATTCCTCCTCCAAAAATGGAAAACATTTAGTTATCCTCTAAAGGCATGATCTACAATTAAATGAATGAACTGAATAGATTATCTCAACCCTCGACATTTAAATGACTCTGCAGAAGAGACTTTAAATGAACGTCCCTGTATTTTGTTCAGGGCACCTCACAAGATTAACTGATAAATGAAGTAACGTAATTACAACAGCATTCTACTAACCTTGAGCTCTTTGATATCATTCCACCGATTCTGCACCGAGACTGACTTGAGGGCTTTCTGGATTTTCTCAACCTGTTTGAAAAGTAAGCACGTTAACTGGTGACTAGTTAAAACTCACTCTCCTACAAACTTGCGTCTCTCCGAGTCTACTGTAAACAAATATAATGCACGTCTTGCGAGCTCACTTGTTTCCGATAGGGGGTGATTATGCCGATGTCTTTTGCAGAGAGTTTGGGAAGGCCCTTCTTTCCTTGGGTTTGCATCAGGTTGGTGAGGTAGTCAACCAGAACCTCAATCTCCGACACATTGAAGAAGGAAGGACTGTTGGCCTCTCTCTCATCCTTCCCCATCACCCCATGGAAGATCACTGGGAAGCCCTGTAGCAGACCGACAGAGACATTAGTGAGGCAGTTGTTTAGATGTTACTCGGTCTCCATTTAGCAGAAATATGAATAGCCAATTTAAGTGTAACCAATGTGCCTCTAAGCCCCATTCACATCTAGAATGATAACTGTAAAGATAACTACAACTATAAAAAGATTTAAATCGTTCTAAGTAAATAGAATGTCTGTGTTCCCACTACAACTACAACTATAAAAAACATCAGAAACGATATGTAATATAACTATATTTTGGTTCGATCTCAGACTAGATGATAAAACATTTTCAACCAATCAAATTAAAGTTGTAAGACAGACGGGGGCGGAGAATCCGGTTGCTCACTGCAGTGATGCTTCATTTACTGAGGAACTTATCACAGATATCGTTGTGGTGTGAATGCATGAGCAACAATGTATCATTATAGTTTATAGTTATCTTCATAGTTATTGTTCTAGATGTGAATGGACCTTTACATGTGTATTTTTATACATTGAACAATTTGCTGCTTATTAGGATAATATAGGCCTTGAGATAATTACTGAGAGCATAAGAAATTCTTTTGGATGGGGAAAGGCAATCATAGGTGATAAAACCCCCCAAAAAAAGAGGGAATAGGAGGATGAAAAAATTCCTTGCCATCATACCTTTTTGGGGAGGTGTTCCCAGTTGCAGTAAGCCTCGCGGTCCCACTGGTCCGCAAACACCTGCAGTTCATTCTCATAAAACAGCTCATTGGGGATTTTCAGAATGGCAGGATGGGACCTGAGGGAAGAAGGGCAGAAAGAAGAAAGCTGATGAGCTTTAACCAAAGCAACAGCATGACAAACAAGCAACTCTGGATAGCACAATGGAAGAGAATACAGAAAGATGCACCTGTAGTTTCGCAGGAGTTTGGTAACAAAGCGGTTGTCAAAATGCCCAGAGTCTGTGCTCTTCTGATACAAAGGGTTCTCTCTCATCAGCCTCTCCAGCAGAGAAAGCCCTGGAGACACAAGTGTCACAAGGTTCCAATAAAATCATTTAATGGTGTAGTTAGGAACAGAATAAAACAGAACAGCAGAAGCAATCGTTGTAGTGTTTCATCCTACAGGTGGGAAATCCCTTCATCACTGCAACACCACAAGTGATACAAAGCACAATAACAACACGACTCGCATAATGTGGAATAGCAAACATTAAGAATAGAATAGAAAACATTAAGAATAGAATAAAGCAGTCTCCCTGGTCTCACCGAGTCCGTACTGCAGGGCAAGAGGGGATCGAAGAATCGGCCCCAGCTGCTGGGGATCTCCTGCCAACACCAACTGACCTTTCTCTGGATGGAGCAGACCTGTGAAAAACAAGCAAACATGGTGTCCCCCATAACTGATGCAGGCCCAGGCACCCCCTGGGCCAATCAGTCCCAAGATGCATTATCTCTCCAAGTTTCATAAAAATCAGACTGGTGGTGTAACAGTTATGGCTTTTCAAAGTTTGAAATGTTGACCTTTAATTATAGCGTCCCCATCAGGTGAATCAGTGTAATTTTTTTAACATAAAAATGCATCATTCATCCACGTTACAGCCAAACTGGTCCAGACCATATCACATGTGAGTTAAACATTTTGACCTTTAATTAAAGCACTCCAAAAAGTGTATTTTTTCATATATTGGAACACAGTCTGAAGATGAGTCATCCCTCAAAGTTTTGTCAAAATCAGACCAGCGGTGCCCGGGATATCACGTGGGATATCATGCTGGGCAGACGGACAGACAGATGTAAGATCCATGTAAGATAAACACCAAAACATATAAAAACCAGCAGTAATGTTTATTTTGCCTTTTAATGAACCACTATCTGTAAAATATGCATCTCTTTATAGCTTCTCAAAAAATGAGGAATGGGATGTCAGATCTTATACAGAGTCTTCCATCCAAGTTTCACCAAAACTACAGACCTGGTATGTTGGATGAATCAAATATTCAACACTCACCTGCAACAGTGATGACGCACTCAGGCTCCACTGCCTGGCCGCCTTCGTCCACAAACACATGGGTGAAGTGGCCGGTTGGGATGCCTCCAGACACAAGCCTAAAAACAGAAACAGACAGCAGTAATGCAACTGTAGTATTAAGTGTAATATACAGCAATAAAGAAAAAAAAAAAACATGACGCAAAACACTGAAGAAGGATGAATCATGCAGAAATCAAAGACATAAGCGTCTTTCACAAGAAGATTTATATGCAATAATCAGCCTCACCTGCCAGCCGTGACCATAGTAGTAATTATGACCTTGTATTTCATCAAAATCTTCTTCTGAGGAAACACAAAGCTGTCCTGGCTCTCATCCCAGTTACAATGTTTCTGAAATAGTCAAAAGATAACACAGCGAGTGAGAAAAATGTCCAACTGTCTCCTTTAGCTCAGCTTTGAGGTTGGAATAAATTGAACAAACTTTCTAATATCTGATAATAGCATTTGAATTTGAGAAATGTCTTTGTCTCTCTCGCTACCTCTCAAACTTTCTTTTATGACGTCTACACATTGTATGCTCTGGGATAGTTTTTTAGGACAGGGTTTTATGACAATGACTACGTTTACATCCACAGAGAATTACGTTCTTTACCCGGTTACTCAAGTAACCCAGTTTTGGGTCACACGACACATGTAAACTTCATAACTCATGTAGAACAACCCAGTGAGCTCATGCTCCGATTATGAGAAACCCAGTTAAGATGCCAGGCTTTACTCGCTTGGGTTACTGTGGCATGTAAACATCTTACTCCTTTCACTTTTGGTTTTCTCCGTCTGCGCAAACTCACACAAGGTTATGGGTATATTTTGATATCAACAAAAAAATGGTGGCTAGCTGTATGTACTTTTACTATTGAGATCATCATTTCTTTCCCTTATATCAGAAATAAACTACAATTTCTCAGTCCAAAAAACAAACAAAAAAAAGGTACATGCTACAGGTGGACAGTAATATTCTGATAACAACAGGGAGACACAATTGCAGGTTATCAAAGGTCCATATAAACAATTTAACACAAATAAGACCTTAACCGGAGAATGGCCAATAGCCAGGTTACTCTGTGAATGTAAACGTAGCTATTGGTGCTCACCAGTAGGTGCTTGGGAACAGTGTTGGGGTCTCGGCTGCTGGCGTACACACGGTAAACCCGGTGAGGATCCATGTGTACTATCAGTCTCTCACACAGCAGGTCACACGCGCTGTTTGAGGGGGCACAAGCTAGGATGTAGGCTGACGGCTCTGTCCTGTTGATCTGACAATGCAAGTAAAATTAAATTTGTTATCCATACTTATTGACAAATAAATGGTGTGCTTGACAGTGTTTTTCATTAACAAGGGCATTGTAAAGATGTTTTTCAAGCCATGTTGCTCTTTTCAAAATGACCTCAGTAACATCCCCTTGCAAATACATAATCCTCTTGAAAAAGGACTCAATCTTTTTCAGATTCATTCTGATCGGTCCATTTTCCATTCATGCTTCCAAATTTCATTTAAAAAACCTAATGGTTGTTATGGATAGGAACTTGTGCTTCTTAGTGTGAAGAGGAAGCAGTATTGAAATCATGCAGAATAAAACACATAGGCCCATTATTGACTTTGTTCAGTCCAATTATGGGCTGAATCTGAATGACCAGTCATGGTCTGTTTTCAAGCACTAGCCTATGAGCTCATTTTACAGGGCCATTACAGCCCATTATTCATTTCCAGCACAATGACGTTTGAAAATTGCATGGGTCATCTAGTTTTGAAAGAAGGAAAGCCAACAAAATGGAAGCTATTTTATGCAATCATTTTATTTAATATGATTTTTACTGTTTGGCTGCCTTTCCTTTCATCAATGACCAGCTTCCTCTTGCAAACCGCACAAATGAAATGTAAGCGCTTGGGGTTAACATCCACCAATGAAGAAAGTCACAATGCATACTAACCATACTCATACATCTTCTGAGGATTTCTGAGTATATTACGTTTCACAGGGGTCTGAGACAATGTGCAGACTGACTAATAACTCTCTGCTGACCAGAAACGTGTTCACTTTGACCAAGTGTGGACACACACTAAATACCTGATTCATCGCTTCAACCAGAGTAATGGTTTTTCCAGTTCCAGGAGGCCCAAATACAAGATAAGGTGCAGGCTTGGATGATCCAGCTACGATGCGCTGGATAGCAGCATGTTGCTCTGGGTTGCTTTCCAGCTGGCGGTTAAACATCCTGTGGAGCAACACGAGAATGGATTTGTCACACCTTTCACACTGGAGGAAAGACACAAATTAGGTCCTCGCACAGCATTACTGCTCCACAACATTACAGATAGACAAACGACAAACCACCTATTCGGGTGAGGCTAATCAACTGGCAAATGGAGCAAAATGTTTAAAATGTTTACATGAAAGCCTTGCATTTTTATCTTCTGTATAAGTGGTTGAGTTAAAAGTATAGGGAATGGGGAAAGAAATTGTTTATTTTACATTCAAGTCTAAGCAAACAATAGTGAACTTTGCCTGGCATGTGTTGCAAGAACCTAGTATTTGCAAGCAAGACCGTAACCAAAATAATCCCTCATATTTTACCATATATATATATAATTGAGGCAAGCTTATGGCATTCTACCAAAGAACAGTGACACCTTCTGTCTGTACGATATGGTGGGCGGGCGCCCAGAGTTGGCTCAGCCAAGGCAGTCAGGTGAAGACTGCTGAGCACAGACACTGACCATGAGGAGTTCATATGTTCATTACACCAATCACGTTAGATGTTGTAAGTCTGGTAAGCCTTAAGCTGATCAGTACTAATCTTTGGTGGTGTGGTTAGTTTGTGTGTTTGTGTAGAAGATGCTGCATGTTTGTACTGCGTATGTATGTGCAAGTGTGCATCTGTGTGTGCATGAATGCAAGTGCACATGGAGGCACCAGACCTGAGTTTAGACAGGGAGACACTGGTGTTCACTGAACCCGAAGGGAACAGCACATCCCCAAGCGCATGTTTCACTGCCAGTTCCAACGCACGATGCTGCATCTTCAAGGGGAAGCGGTTTATGGTGAACTCCACATCAAACTTCATGTTACTGATAAAAAGCTGCACCAACCTGACAGAGAGAAATAGGGAGAGGGAGAGAGAGAGCGAGAGAGAGAGAGAGAGAGAGAGAGAGAGAGAGAGAGATTGGGGTTAAGACCTTTATCAATCATCTGACATTTATACCAAGTATCGATCATCCTAAGCATGCTCAGTCCACCTCTTACCTCCTTGAGAAGCCCAGCTTCACACTATCCAGCTCTACTCTGTGAACATAACCTGTGTACACAGTGATCGGCTGGACCTTGTCTTCAGACTTGGACACCTTCAGACAATCTCCTCGAAGTACAGAAGGCCTGTTCTCAGCAACACCAGGAACCTGTTGGACAACATCAACTTCGGTCTACTTTGTGCAGTGTGTTCTTACTCTGTTAGATCTCTTATATCACGGATCACTTAGCTTAGATCAGCAACCATTTAGAGGACAACTGCAATATGCAGAAACAATACAACTTGTTGGTCTTTCCTTCTTTAAATTATGCTTCATAATTGTATGTAACTTTGTTATTTTCTTCCTTTTTTCTTTTTCTTCTCTTTTAAAGAGAAGCCTAACCTGGGACAGAAGTTGGAAACTGGCAATAGCTGTAATCTCTGTATGCAGAACATGCATCAACTTGTTTGTAACCAGTTGAAGCAGCACAATGC